>NC_068306.1:349460-416960 GCF_025860055.1 Xyrauchen texanus
GTTGAAGCGAAGGAAAAGCAGTCATCAAGTGTCGAACGAACATGTGAACATGAGGTTGCTTTCCATTTTTTCTATTGAGCGCAACAGTGCCCGCCCACTTTGTCCGCCATCTGGGTTCCAGAAGTATTTTTCGAATTGGTATGAACCAAACCAACCAGCTCTTGATTTGATGCCGGCTGTGGCTCAGTTGGTAGAGCGGGTCACCCACTAATCGCAGGGTTGGTGGTTTGAATCCTGGCCCACATGACTCCACATGCTGAAGTGTCCTTGGGCAAGACACTGAACCCCAAGTTGCTCCCAATGGCAGACTAGCACCTTACATGGCAGCTCTGCCACCATTGGTGTATGAGTGTGTGTGTGGGTGAATGAGTCACAGTGTAAAGCGCTTTGAATACTGTTAAGCTCAAAAAGGCGCTATATAAGTGCAGACCATTTATATTTACAAAGTAGTTTGAGAGTGTTGGGAGACCGACTCGGTTCCATAATTCAATGCGTCATGGGTCGCTGCAGAGCTCTTTTGGCTCACTTTTTAACCAGAAATCTCGCTATTAAACATGTTTTTTTTTTTGTTTTATTCAAATGATATTGAAATAACGCAGATCTATGGCTTCAATAGAAGCATGTATCATTGATTATCAACCTCAGAGTTAACCGTAGGTCTGTCTTTAAAGGTTTATAAGTTTTCGTTAAAAATGAATTCCCCAATGGAGAAAATGTAGGATTTTAACTTCCGGAACCAGACTGTTGCGCTCTGTGGTATGAATAATGAGTCCAGGGCTGTTTTCAACATGCTGTGCTGCTCATCTCATCACCGCACCATGATGAGAACTGCAGAGCCTCTACTTCCTCTCTAAGCAGGAAACAAGCAGCCGTAGTGCCTCTGTCCAGGATCGAGTTTCTTCTCGTTAATCTCTCGGCGTGCTAGAGAAAGCAGGGGAACCCTAGAGAGACTCCGTCCAGCCAAACTCGTCCCTGTCCAACTGAAAGAGACACGAGGGGACGGATGCAGAGGCAACATGGACGGGAAAGAAAGAGAAACTGAATTTAGAGCACTTAAGTGTGAACCGTCTGCTTTGGCTCATGTGATAACAAGAATCAGACAGATGCTCGGAGTCCAAAATTCTTGGGATATTTCACCCAAATTGTAATATTCTGTCATACTATTCTCACACTCATTCAGATTCTTTCTAAGCAAGACAGAAAGTCATATGTAGGCCTACATTGACCAGTGATTGACTGGCCATCTGGCGCACCGGGCATTTTCCCAGTGGGCTGGTCGAGCCTTGGGCAGGTCAATCGCACCCCTTTTAGTCCACACTATTACAACTTTTTCTCTCCGTTTTGGCCTTCCGTCCTCACTGAGATGCCGTTTTTGTCCGCTGTGACAGGGCAGGAGGGCGGGTCGTGATTATACACACCCGGTCCCTTATCAGGCTACTCAAGTCTCCGAGAGGGATAAAGGCCGACTGCGGACGGTGGTGCAACAGAGAGAGAACGTTTATGGGCAGCTGTCCGTCCTGTGTGCGTTTGTGTCTTTTTGTGTACAAGCCGGTTCTCGCCTCCTCCTTTCCCTTATACTCCTTTACATCCGCGAAAACTGTATGTCAAGTTTTTGAGAACGCACTCCAAAGTTGACAAATTTGAAAACGCCGTTTTCGCGTTGTGGCGTGGACTGTGAAAACGGACGCTTTGGAAAATGTTTAGTCATGTGATCTATCCAACCAAAACAATCAAGATGGCGGCCTGTATTATAGCGGCGCTGTTGCGCCTGATACTCACTTTGATAGCATTGTTAAATAATAAATGTCACTTTGTACAACATTCACATTGCGTTCCTTCAAAGGTGAAGGGAAGTTTACTCGGTGTCCGGCGATGGAGCACGAGGACAATTGCGTTTCAGACCGTACATATAATGGGGATTTAAGCGTTTTCATACGTTTCAGTGTGGACGAGCAACTTTTGGAAAACGCTTGAAAACGTTAGTGTGGACGGAGAGCCTTTTGAAATGTAGACGCCATTTTCAAATGTATCCGGATTCATGTAGACGTAGCCTGAAACTTATGGTTTCTATGGTGATTTAGTAGGAAACGTGAGGAAATGTTCAGAATTGAATTGTAGCTTTCACTGCACAGCATGTGAAATAGTACGTGCATTATGCATCAATAAACATTCCTAAAGATGGTCCACTTCCCATGTTTAATGAAGCAAGTGCTGTCCAGATGTGTTTCGCGAGTAAAGACTGTGATTTATTTAATATTCGTCTTGCTCTTGTGATCTTACAAGAGGATGTTTCCTCAACTTTCTCAATTAGTGGTTTTGAAACATCAGATTGTGCCTGTGGTGCGTCTGAGTGTGATAAATCACTGAGCCAAAGCGAGAAATCACAACAGGAAAAGACAGTCTGACTAAGAGAGGGAAATTAGTTTCAAGATTTAAGATGGGATTAGTTTTCTAAGCAGCGTTTTGAGTTCAGTTTGACGTCTGTGATTTGCAACCTGGTCTCATAGAATCACATTACTACACCAACATTTTGGCAAAATGATGTTTACGTGGCTCCTTGGATATCACGGACGGGAGTTTCCTGGTGAAATGACCACTAGAGGCGCTACTACAACAACGTTTGCTCTTGTGACACTCTCAGTTAGGTTTAGGTTTAAGGTTTAGGTTAGGGAGGTTGGCTTACCGTGCGTTCACACCAGAAGTGGTGAGAGCGTCAAAATTCGCTCTGGCTGCCCTGCCTTCAACGCTCGAAGACGCTCGTGGACGCTCTGACGTAGTTGAAATAGGCAGCAACGTTTGTTCAAAACGCTCTCGCCTGAACACCCGGTTAGTTAACCTTAAAAACCTCCTCTGTTTGGGAGAATATGTAACTCGCTTTTAGCGCCACACTGTGGACATTTGACCTCAGAATAACTGTATGTCAGTAACTGTAATCTCATTAAATCATTCAAATGTAAATAGATTACAGCGACTAATTACATTGTAATCAGATTACACCAAACACTGATCTAATGCCATAATTAAGGTGCACCATGCAGCATGCATAAAAAATCCCAGTAACGTGTTTGGGTTTTAGAAACTAGCTTTCCATATTGACTGGGGTTTGCCAGTTCAGGCACTCTAGAGAGGACACACAAGACTTTGATGGTTTTACCTGCCCAGATAAAGTCCAATGCTCTTCCTCTCCTCTCCTCCAAACACCAGGAGTGCTGCTCTACAACATGTGCAAGTTCTCAGCTTGGACACTTTGTTTAAACACCAGAGGAACATTTTCCTGGAAACTCTGGGAGTGCGATCTCAAACTTGTTTTACAGTAAGGTGGATAAAAAGGCCGTCAGTTCTCTGTCTCTTTCTCCAAGCATTCCTATGAAATCCCTCACAAGCTGTAACGTAGGCTGGCAAGCAATGCCAGGCAGGAACAGACGATGATGATGAGGAGTAAGAACCCAAGTGCAGTTTATCCCTTATATACGTGGTAAATCCAGAAACATGAAACCACTAAACATGAACATGGACTTGACTTGACTTGAGCAACAATACCTGACCCAGACACTTTGGAAACATGAGACTTAAATACATGGACATGGGAAACATAAACCAATGACATGATAGAACCAATAACAAGACTATGAACCAATGGGATTTAACAGGAGCGCTTTGGCCTTCAGATCCATGTCACAGAAATCCAGATTGTGTCTGGAACCGAGAGTGGCTAAACGGCTTGATTCTCATTCCCACATACTGACAGGCCATTCTCAGCCAATGCCATGAGGGGGTTAGTGGCAGTTGCCCAAAAGATGTTGAGCGGGGGTGGTGGGTTGGTCGGTGTTCGGCCTTTTGGCCCCGTTTTGCGGCCAGACCACCAGGAAAAGTCCTGGTTCTCCCTATGTCCTCTGCACTGATAAAATGTATGGTATATCTTCAATGCCCTTTAAAAGTGTCTTCCAAATGCATAATGGAAATGTAGCTTGCTCTTTCATAGCCAGAGAGACTTAATGGGTGTTTTACTTAAGTATCAACTTGCCAGAGCCATAGCCTAGCTGCTCTTATTTACTCACTTTACTTTCCTCTACACTACTGTACTCTTTGTTTACTCACTCTACTCTTCTCAAGTCTACTCTTCTCTACTCAATATACTCTGATGTTTTATTTCAGTATCAACTTACCAGAGCCGTAGGCTAGCAGGCTGCGCTCATGACACATGGTGCTGATGCATCGCGGATGACCTCTGTACGAGGCCCAGCACACAAGGTCCTTTCCCGATCCCATTTCCACTCTTCCCCCTCTAATTTTCAGTCACCTCTCTACTTTCCCTATCCCAGTAAAAAGCCCAAAAGTATCAAGTGTTTCTCTGGAAATTCGATAGGAGAAATAAAAATAGACACAAATCAGCTGTTGACATACGGAAAGAGTTCAAAGCTATAAAAATGAATGTGGATCATTTGGACGAATTCAAAATGACTTCTTACAGCAGACTTTGGTGTCTTGGCAAATCTGAGCACAGTTATTGAGGTCTCCTCTGAAACTCTAGATGATATAAATGCAATATTACTGGGATCTTTTTCTCCAGAGAAACATCAGTGAAGGAAAGGTCTGCATTTGATTTCCATTTCATTTCATTGCTGACGAGGACATACATTTGAGACTATCTCCTAGACACCAATGAGATTAAATGGAGATCAAATGGCGACTTTTGCTCAACGTTTGCTCAATTGAGAGAACAATTAAAGATTTTAGTAGTACAATTAAACACAAACACAATAAAAATATACTTCCTTGGATGAACTCAGATATACTCAAACTAATGAAAGAGAGGGATTTTGTGTTAAAAACAGCAATTAAAACTAAGTCAATTAGTGCTAAAAATCTGTTTACAACATTGAGAAATAAGACGGTTAAGGCTATACGTAAGGCCAAAGCAGATTTGTTTTTGACAATAATAGAAAACGCAAAAGGGGATTCTAAAATAATTTGGAACCAATTGAAGAAACTTGTAGGACAGGACACAAAAAAGAAAAAACTTGTAGAAATTAAGATAGATGGACAAATTATAAATAACACAAACAAAGTTGCAGATGCTTTCAATAATTTTTTATTAAATCTGTATCAACTATTGCTCAAAGTTTTTCATCTAATAATTTAAAAAATTGCCCGATAAATAATTCAGAGCCTATTTTCAATTTAAGGACAGTGACAGAATCTGAAGTCTTACAGACAATTAGAACATTAAAAGCTTCCAGAACTAGAGACATATTTGGTATAGATATGTGAATGCTGAAAGAACTCAGTTCCACATTGTTAACACCGGTAACTACAATTATTAATCTCTCCTTTATTGAGGCAGTATTTCCTAGGGTGTGGAAGTCCGCTGCGGTTGTACCAGTTTTTAAAAATGGAGATCCATTGTTAGTGGATAATTATAGACCAATCAGCATCTTACCTACAGTATCAAAAGTTGCAGAGAAATTAATTTCCCAACAAATAATAACACATCTAAATACTTCTACATTTTCCCTTCACTCTATGCAATTTGGTTTTAGAACTCAATATTCACTGAAACTGCAAATTGTTTTTTTATGGAAAATATTAAACATCTAATGGATAAAGGTGGTGTGGTTGGAGCTGTGTTTCTCGATCTAAAAAAGGCTTTCGATACTGTAAATCATAAAATATTATTAAACAAATGAAATAAATACAATTTTTCATCAGATGCAGTAAAATGGATAGAATCATATCTATCGAATCGCCCACAGTCAGTCAGGATTAGTGACTGCCATTCACCGCCCCTTGTTACGTCTACGGGGGTTCCTCAGGGTTCTATTTTGGGACCACTGTTATTTTCGCATTATATAAACGACCTACCGTCATGTTGTCCAGACGTCTGTATTCAAATGTATGCTGACGATACAGTTATTTATACCCATGGTAAAAACAGGAAACAAGTTGCTGAAAAGCTTACACAGTCAATGGTTCAAGTTTCTGAATGGTTAAATCAATCTTGTTTAAAACTTAATGTAAATAAAACAGTTTCAATGTACTTTTACTACAAACAATCAGCATGATATTTATGTGTCAGGGGAAAAAAATAGAAGTTGTGTCAGAATTTAAATATCTAGGCATCGTAATAGACTCTAAACTAACCTTTAAATCACAGATAAAACTGGTTTGTAATCGAGTTAAATTTAATATCGCAAATTTCCGTTTTATAAGATCACACTTATCAACTGAGGCCGCCAAAATGTTTATGTATAGTATGGTTTTGCCCCACATCACTTATTGCCTTACAACATGGTCACAAGCAAAGAAAATAACGTTAAAACCATTAGAGTCACTTTACAAGCAAACAATCAAAATTTTAGATAAAAAATCATTAAGATCTCACCATTGTGACATTACAAAAGCATAAACTTTTAAGTTGGGAAAATGCTGTCAAGTATTCTAACTTATGTCTGTTATATAAAATAATTTATGGTCTGTCATCTCCCCCTCTCAGTAAATTTGTAAACATCAGAAACTCCTCACAGCGAGTAACACGAGGGTCGGCCCGAGGAGACTGTGTTGTTCCTTTGCGGAAAACTGCATTCAGCCAGCATGCTTTTTCAGTCTCAGCAGCACAGAATTGGAACTCTGTTCCTCAGAATATTAGAGAACTCACTACATACACTTTGTTTAAAAAGCACCTAAAAAACTGGTTCATATTACACCAGTCATGTCAACACTAATAAGTATATAGGCTATAATTTCCCTCTACCCGATCGTGCTGTCATCTGTGTCCCTGTTGAGTAACTGTGTTCAACATTATTATATTTAATTTTAATCTAATGTTGAAAATATAGTGAATTTGTACACTGTATTAATTTAAAGGATTTAACGAGTTATATTGTTTTATTGTTTTTATATTTTGTATTTTCCTTGTAATGTTTTAAAGCTGTTTTTCTTTTTAAGGTAGACAATATTAAGATCTGTCCAGGGACAACGGATGAAAAATAGCCTTTTGGCTAATTCTGGTGCATTTGCAGTAATGCTAATTAATGTACACTGTCCCTGTCAAATAAATTAATAAATAAAATAAAATAAATAAACGTTCCCGCTTCTCAGATGTTTCTCTTGTCTCCTTTAGACGTTCAGAGGAGATCTCAATGATGTTTCCAAAAAAGAGCACGCTCAGGGCAATAAAACTTGTGTAACTAGATTTGAATGAATTCTGCTTGATTTTATAAATAAGACAGTTGAGAGTGTATTTCAACTGAACTGTTTGCAGATGCTAGTTTAGGGAAAACATTATGGTTTAGATTGCAAATTTCACATTCAGTCTGCAGTGTAATTTTATGCTTTGTATATGGCATTAACTCTGTGACTAACATGCCAACAGGAAACAAACAAACAATGGTCAAGTTCGGGAAGGCAGCCTCCCTTGGTGTTTCCCGGCAAATGCGAGCTTCTCTCTTTAATAAAGAAGAAGATTTGGCCCTGGGAGAGAGTTCACACGCCTCTGTCAGCGCTCACACCTCACTTAAAACAGCTGAGAGACATTTCACACTTCCACCAACAACAGAAGCCAAACCCACTCCCGCTCTTCCTGCTCCTGTGAACTCCCATAAACCTGGACAACAGATAAAGTTTACACTAGCTTACTCTTTGTAGCTGTAAGAAGTAAGGAATTGCCTTATTTTTTTATTTACGTCCACAGTCTTGATATTTCTTCTCTTATTTTCATACATTTTCTTGCTTCGAATAAGTTTGGGTTTGGATTGGTTGGTTGGTTTGGTTCATGGCTTGGAGCTCTTTAGTGAAGAATTGTTTGAAATCCTGACCCTGCTGAAAAAAAAAAGAAAGCTAAAAGTGCCCAAAACCATTTTAAAATCAGCCAATTCACCAATCTGTGAGACCAGCTAAGACCAATCAATCTAAGGCTGGTTTCAGCTATTTTTTAAGCAGCGTATGGAGAAAATAAATGGGGAAAATGCCTCCAGAACCAAGTGAGTTGACAAAGGGTGCATTCCCTGTTGAGCTAGATTGTGGAAGGAATTACGGTCAGACTTTATATTAGGTGGTCTTAACTACAATGTACTAACTTTAAGCACATAGAAGACTATACCTTTACTGTGTCACTACCAGGGCTGGACTGGTAATCTGGCATACCGGGTATTAGGCATTATCCCAATGGGCCGACGCACTTTGGGGGCGATCAGGAGCGGACTGGCCATCGGTAGAACTGAGTGGGCCGGTGGGTCGGCCATGAAACGTGCCGAATGGGCCACGATAAGCTAAAATGAGCCGCCGCGTTATGCAGAACGGACCACAAAACGGTGCCGCAATATGCAAATATAAATATAAATATAAAATAACCAACCTAGTCTACAACATTTTTGCAAACTAAGTTTTAAGTGATGCAATTTTGTATTGAAATTAACACCTAGAGGCGCTACAACAAATCATGAGTACAACCACTGATTATTACTTTTATAAACACTTATTTTTTGCTATACTACTCACACACTGCTATGTTATGATATCAAAACAGTTTTACTCTAAGGCATCATTTAAAAAATGACACATTTCTCAGTGTCTCAGAAGCAACACAAAATGACGTTGTTGCTTTAGAAAATGTGCTTTTAATGTTGCATTTGCTTTTAGGACACTATCAGTTAAAGTTGGTTTGTGAGGATATTTTACTCATTAAAATCTACATCTAACATTTATCTTAAAAATGTGTTTGGGGGGGCCTGGGTATCTCAGCGAGTACTGACGCTGACTACCATCCCTGGACTCACAAGATCGAATCCAGGGTGTGATGAGTGACTCCAGCCTGGTCTCCTAAGCAACCAAATTGGACCGGTTGCTAGGGAGGGTAGAGTCACATGGGGTAACCTCCTCGTGGTGGTGATTAGTGGTTCTTGCTCTCAATGGGGCGTGTGGTGAGTTGTGTGTGGATCGTGGAGAGTAGCATGAGTCTCCACATGCGGAGTCTTCACGGTGTCACGCAGCTACGTGATAAGATGCGCGGATTGACGGTCTCAGAAGCGGAGGCAACTGAGACTTGTCCTCTGCCACCCGGATTGAGGTGAGTAACCGCACCACCACGAGGACCTACTAAAGTATTGGGAATTGGGCATTCCAAATTGGGAGAAAAGGGGATGAGATTTTTTTTTCTTAACTTTGTCTGATTAGGACACCAATTCACTCGCTTTTGGTGCCCCCTGCTGGACATTCCACTAGGAAACTGAAGGAAAGCGTAAAGAAGCACCTTCGCTTTACATTTTTGCAAAAATGTTGCCACGGTTACATCATTTTCATGAGATCAGGCTGACATCATTTGAAAAACAGTGAGGCCAAACTTTTTGCTGTGCATAATGTTTTCTGTTTCACATACACTTTATTTAAAATGCTGTTGTGACAGGGAGGAGGGCTTATGAGGTTAATCAAGCCTCTGAGAGCGATAAAGGCCGACTCGCCTCCATTGAACTGTTTACAGTGGTGCCAAAAACCCAGGAAGGAGGAGTGATATGCCGTAGTGGAGTTCACACTGCTACCATTCACCCCAATCGAGCAGCCGCGGCCATCTGCCGGGGACAGAGGAGCAAGGGATGGAAGCGGAGGAATGGTCGCCAACCATGAGGGGAGAAGGGGCTCCTAACCGACCACCTGGAGTGGTCAGTGCCGCTGCCAGGGGTGGTGGAGACCCCTACCAGCCACTGAAATGCGGGGGGGTCTGAGACCACCGACCGCGAGCGGGGAGGGGCTCACTGCCGACCGCCTGGAGCGGGAGAACTGCTGCCTTTATGTTCCTCGAGAATGTGGCGGGGCATTCTGTCCACCAGGGGCTGGGGGGGGGTATACGTCATGCCGGGGGCTCCCCGGCCTGAGAGAACGAGGGAGGAATGTGACAAGGTGGAAGATGGGGCCAGGTCATGATTAATCGAGCCTCCGAGAGGGATAAAGGCCAACTGTGGATGGTGGTGCGACAGAGAGAGAGAGAGAGCGTTTACAAGCAGCTGTCCATCCTATGTGTGTGTGTGTGTCTTTTGGTTTTAGTTCTTTATTAAAAATATTATTTACATTGTCAAGGCGGTTCTCGCCTCCTCCTTTCCATTGAACTGCTTTACAGCTGTGTATACTAGCTAATGTATAATAGTACTAGAGAGTCTTCCACTCCAAATCATTTTGTAATATTTAATAATATTTATGTTTGCTAAGACAAGCATCAATATTACTATTCCTCATATTTAGGGTTAGGAGTTTGTTTAAACCCTCATTATGAGCAAAAGTAATGGCCAACCCAATCTCATGACAATTCGTAAGAATAGTATGAAATGGCGAAATCGTACAAGTTAGCTCCTGCAAAATGTATGACTTCTATTGTTGTGTACATGGTAGAAAGAGAAACAGCAGCTTTGAAGTAGTGTTCTGACGATTTCTCACAAGTTTATCCCCTAATCCAAACCATAAACCTAAACTTAGGAGGAGAATCACAGTTGTGCTCCAAGGAAGAAAGAAAACAAGGCCGTTTGGAAGGAGACACGGGAAGCGTAATTCCGGTTATGTTGCATAATGAGCAACACAATTTGTTCACAGATGTTCCTTTATTAAAAGAATGTGTTGGCAAGCAGAAATATGATGGGTGTATTTTATCGATTTAAAATGGTTTGTTGATTGGTTAGTTGTACTCAATTTAGGCAATTCATTAGATATTGTACGATTTGGCCATGTCATATGAATTATTATGAATCATCATAAACTATACATAACACATGACTGTGTTGTAATAGCTTAGCAAACTCTACTGATAGAAATACACTGCAAAACATCTTTTTCTTGTGGAGTATGTCTTTTTCAGTAAAAAAGTATAAACATTGTTAAAACCAGGGGGCCTAGGACCACACCTGGAGTTGTGATTTCGAATCTACGACATGCTGAGTGACTCCAGTCAGGCTTCCTAAGCAACCAGTTGACCCGGTTGCTAGGGAGGGTAGAGTCACATGGGGTAACATCCTTGCGGTCACTATAATGTGGTTCTCGCTCTCAGTGGGGCGTGTGCGTGGATGCCGCAGAGAATAGAGTGAAGCCTCCACACGCACTAGGTCTCCGTGGTAACAAGTCACGTGTCAAGATGCCCTGCAGTATATGGTTACAGATGATACTATTACTATCTCAATTTGAAGCTGCAGAATGTGTGTGTCAGAAAATGATCTAATGAACTAAGACACACATCATCGCCCAATTAAACATTTGATTAAATGAAGCACTTTAATTATTCATAATACTCTTTATGTAATGCTTTAATCACAAGATTCCCGAGATCTAGCTTCGGTTTAAATGTTGTCACATTGAAGTGTTTCCCAGCAGCAAAAGTGACCAATTATCTCGTTGAGTAAAAAGTGCACTGTTGCTCTGTTTGGGTCTGGCTCTCTCCTCCTCAGATGTCATCCATTATTCAAGAGTCACATTTTTTTGGAAGCAGGCAAACGGCACAAATATAGCCTTGTGTTGGGGAGAAGTGATCCCAGAGTCATCTCTTTCAAATGCTGTTTATTGTGTTTATGATGACATAGATCTTGAGAACAGCGGGTCAACCGTGGACGCCTACAGAACTTTCCAAACTCTGCAGAACAAAGCAACATTAGAAAGATTTTCCACTCTGCCGCCCCACCGATGTTGCATATCAATACAGTAAGTATTGTTTGTTTTGTTTCCTGTTGAAGTCGAGGCTCGTA
Organism: Xyrauchen texanus; assembly: GCF_025860055.1. Classification (NCBI taxonomy): domain Eukaryota; kingdom Metazoa; phylum Chordata; class Actinopteri; order Cypriniformes; family Catostomidae; genus Xyrauchen; species Xyrauchen texanus. The sequence continues at coordinate 361,175 of NC_068306.1, forward strand.
TTTGACCACTTTTAACACTGCCGGTCCATGTGAAAGTCAAGGAAAGCTGTGCGACAGGCGTATGTTCTTGTCCAGAGCTCAGTAGACAACATAGACATGTTCTGATCTCCCAGACAGCTCCAGGCAACAGTATGGGCCTGAAATTGTTTGCAGGTTTAGCATTAGCACTCAATAGAAAATGTAATTTTCCATCTAAAGTGTGTGTGTGCGTCTTCTTACAATCCTTATTGTTCCCATGTGTCATCTATAAAAGATCTCTCTTTGTTACCCTGTAGCCAAACACACATTACTACTTATAATAAAGAACATCAGCTGTGCCATTATTAAACAAGCTCTGTACTGTAAAAAGAGCTTGATATGTTCAACTTTTATTTCATTGCCAGACGCTAAAAATCTGAATACCACAAAATCCAGCAATAAGCCACAAGAAGCTGTGCATTACCATGATTTTACCACAACCTCCAACCACAAAATACATTTTTCAGAGTAGCAAAACAAACAGGCTTATCAGGTTTTAAAAAGAGAAATCACTTAATATTTTGTTGTTGACATCAAAAGCTGCTGTCCAACTCTGTGACATAAATTCATCAGTCTATTGGTAGAATACAGATGGTTCATTTGCAACCAGGATAAACATGATAATGGGTGCGTGGCCAAGCGACGTCTGTGGAGACAGAGGCAGAGAGACGGAACGGTAAGGATTGACATCTGAAGGAAATCACCTCTAACAGCTGTTTTGTGTTTGCATTGAGAGTGGACAGGGACAAAAAGGGCAATCCAGACCGCTGGAAGGGGAGAGAGAGAGAGAAGCAAGAAGCTGTGTTTGCATGCTGTCATAAAAAGTACTGAAAATATGATAACAAAACTTCACCTGGCCCCTGCTAGCGCCTTCAAAGAACCTTGTCGCACGTGGTTTGTTCAGATCACAATGTGTTTTGTGTGGTGAATGATTGGTTTTCGATAGCATGAAGCTATTGAAATTCAACAGACATTTGGAAACCAAACGAAAATTTGTACAAACAGTGTTGAAATATGTTCAGATTTTATTCAATTTTGCAAAGTTTGGGGCGTTCACAGATGCATCCTGTTGAAAAGACCTCCTCAGACCAGTTTGGTTTTCCATGCTGGACCAGGGTGTTTTGGCGCTGTTCTAGTGTCGGTGCAGCATTGCCACGTTGTTTACCTACAAAACTTATATTTACATTTACATTTGGCAGACACTTTTCTCCAAAGCGACTTACAGTGCACTTATTACAGGGACAATCCCCCCGGAGCAACCTGGAGTTAAATGCCTTACTCAAGGGCCCAACAGTGGCATCTTGGTAGTGCTGGGGCCTGAACCCCCAACCTTCTGGTCAGTAACCCTGAGCCTCAACCACTGAGCCACCACTGCCCCTGCTAGTTAAGTTGGTCAACCAGGGGCTGCCCCCCAAAGATAACGTCCTACTACCACCCCTGTCAACCAGCATGTTACGCTGGTTGACCTTGGGGCATCTTGGGGAAAATTGAGCTGAAACATGGCCATACACCAAGCAACACTTACTGCTTTGCCCACTGGGAGCAGTTATTTGAATTTCAGTAAGCAAGAAATTCAACCTACTGTTTCTGACTGGAGGTCTGGAGATCTCCTGAACCCATGAGATATTTGAGCCTCATCAGTGACCAAAACAACATAAAGTCTCGACAGTCCACGATCTCGTGGCTATGAAAGGAAGCTCTCCTGACCTGTGCAGTCAACCAGGATCTCCAGCTGACAGCAGACCAAATTAACCGACAGCTCAAAGTCTATTTTTACCACAGTGACAGCAGGAACAGGTGAGGAACCCAAGAACACTGAGGTGAAGGCCAGACAGCAGAATAAGTAAAATACTTAGTTGACACTTGAATCCTGTTGATGGATTTATCATTTGACCAAGATACAAGGTGCTCATCGGTAACTAACAGGAACACACAGTTTGTGCTATGGACATGAATGACATCAGTTTTATGAGGAGAGTTGTGCTGCTACTTTCCTAAGCAACCAGACTTCAATATTTTCACCTAGCGGATGATAAAACAAGCAAAACAATTATTTATTTACATTGAAGGAGGGAACCATATCTAGATACCAGAATATTATTGAGACCTGGGAGTGGGTTCTTCTGACTTGGGCAAGTAAGTAACCACCTAGAATACAATAACAACAACCCAGAACACCCTAGCAACTGCATAGCAATGCCCTGGCAACTACCTGCAACACTGAAAAAAAAGTATTTTTATGTAATGTTCCAGTAAATCTATCATAGATTTTTTTTCAACAAGAAAAAATCTATGAGAAGCAAAATGGAATAATATATTAAGTTTTGTTTTCAGAGAAATCTCACCAAATTTGGTGGGATTTATGTTTATGTAATAGTGACCAGCTGATAGATAGATAGATAGCCTGAAACTGGCGCTAGGGGCTGCCTTTAGCCTCTTTGTTAGCACACCCGCCTCCCATGCCGGAGATGCAGGTTCGAGTCCCATTCAGAGCGGGTAGAACAGGAGCGTCACAATTGTGCCGTGACCCGGATGGGAGTGTGGTTTGGGGGGGTGCATGTAACGGGAGCCAGCTGACAGATAGGTGTGCAATTTGTATAAACCTCACTCTCCTGACCTCAAGGGGTGCATTAGTGATTGATGCTAGGGGCTGTAGCCTTTAGCCTCCTTGTTAGCACACCCGCCTCCCATGCCGAGACACCAGTTCGAGTCTCATACGGAGCGGGTAGAACAGAAGTGTCACAATGGTGCCGTGACCCGGATGGGAGTGAGGTTTAGGGGCGGTGCATGTAACGGGAGCCAGCTGATAGATAGCTGTGCAGTGTGTATAAACCTCACCCTCCTGACCTCAAGAGGTGCACTAGCGACTGATGCTAGGGGCTGTAGCCTTTAGCCTCCTTGTTAGCACACCCACCTCCCATGCTAGAGACGCAACTTCGAGTCCCATACAGAGCGAGTAGAACAGGAGCATCATAATGGTGCCGTGACCCGGATGGGAGTGAGGTTTAGGGGTGGTGCATGTAATGGGAGACAGCTGATAGATAGCTGTGCAATTTGTATAAACCTCACTCTCCTGACCTCAAGGGGTGCATTAGTGATTGATGCTAGGGGCTGTAGCCTTTAGCCTCCTTGTTAGCACACCCGCCTCCCATGCCGAGACACCAGTTCGAGTCTCATACGGAGCGGGTAGAACAGAAGTGTCACAATGGTGCCGTGACCCGGATGGGAGTGAGGTTTAGGGGCGGTGCATGTAACGGGAGCCAGCTGATAGATAGCTGTGCAGTGTGTATAAACCTCACCCTCCTGACCTCAAGAGGTGCACTAGCGACTGATGCTAGGGGCTGTAGCCTTTAGCCTCCTTGTTAGCACACCCACCTCCCATGCTAGAGACGCAACTTCGAGTCCCATACAGAGCGAGTAGAACAGGAGCGTCATAATGGTGCCGTGACCCGGATGGGAGTGAGGTTTAGGGGTGGTGCATGTAACAGGAGACAGCTGATAGATAGCTGTGCAGTGTGTATAAACCTCAATATACTGACCTCAAGAGGTGCGCTAGCAACTGATGCTAGGGGCTGTAGCCTTTAGCCTCCTTGTTAGCACACCCACCTCCCATGCCAGAGACACCAGCTCGAGTCCCAGTAGAATAGGAGCATCACACATAAAGCAAGAAAAAAATATTTGCCAATGGGTTAAGAAAAATAAATTTATTTTCCCTTTGAATCAAACATGTTTTTCTTACCGCATTGGCAAATAGTTTTTTCTTGTCAAGTGCATTATCATTACTAAATGTAGTTAGAAAATATCTTAAGTAATTTTTCTTCTCTAGTAAATGCATCTTGTTTTTAGAATGTTTAGAAATGTTTACTGGAAAACAAGACAAAAATACTTTGAACATTTTGAACAATACTAGCACCCTAGTATTGTGGCAGTGAGTTTTACACAGGCAAAGAGCACTCACATTTGAAGCATCTCTCTGTACAGTACAGTCATGCCAGGAGAGTTTGAGATGTAGAATTGTATATACAGTGAGGAATCTAGTACAGTATCTTCATAGCTCTAGGCACCAAGGTGAAAAACTGGAACATCTTCAGCAGAGATTCACATCAAACACTTGAGCTGTTCATGCAGCTGTCTCGACAAACTCGGAACTTGCATGTCTTATTACTTTATTTTGCTATGGCAAGCAACGTGGCACAACGAATAAGAATTTAGAGCCAGAATTATCGGTTTAAATATTAATTTGCACACTTTTTAAGGCTGGCAGAGTAATTACACCTCAATTAGTTCAAGTTCAAATGTTAGCATTGCAATTAGCACACTCCAATTACTGCCTTCAGCTTTGATTCGTAAGATCAGAAAGGTTTGTTACGTGTCTGGAATGGGACTGACGTGTGTTCGCAGTTTCATAACAACATGCTAATTGATTCTTGACCGTCTCTGTCCTAAAATGAGGATTAGCGTCTCAGATAGCATCTTTGTTTGAGAGATTAGCTCTTTGACCTTTTACTGTTAAAGTGCTTCATGCTACATGATCATGGTGGAGTCATTTAACTAACAGTCGTTTAGCTCTAACGCTCATTAAAAAAGCACACTTGACCTCTTTTAACCATTATTGGAGTTTAATGTCGCCTTCAAGTCTTCCTCCAAAGCTGCTGATCAGGAGTTCGAAAATCATAATCACGTTGTGATGTGCATACAGGTGATATTTTTGTTGGGAAAGTGATATCACCCTCAGGCCGTACCAGATGTGTATGACTGTCTTTCTTCTGCAGAACACAAACATTGTGTTGCATTCTGAGACAATACATGAAATCGAGCTTGTGTAGCTAGATGGTCTGCATTCTCATAATTGTGTAGAATATATTTTGGGCCTAAAATCTATGCATAACAACTGTGTCGACAAGCCTAAAATGGCAATCCTACTAAAGCTAGCACCTATTTACCAACGTCTGCCATTCAGCAAATCAGATCAGCTGGGTGAACGTCACATGACACATTCATGACATATTCATGACCTAAGCTGATAAGTTTAGTTTGTGCCCCGCCCACTTTCCAGGTCCTGAAAATTCCTATTGCTCTGTGTACATGTAGATGTGTTCATGTTCACTTGTGTGAATGTACTTACAATTGTGTTTGGACATTCATGATTGAATCTAAAGTTCAATTACTCTCCAATCTCCCGTTGTGTAGCCTTAGGCTGAAGCATGCGAGGTTGTCCATGACATTTTACATGCATCTGCATTGCTGCGGTGCACAACAACAAACATCACTCTTCCTCTACTGCAAGTCGAACCATTATTTTACAAACCACACATACTGTAGCAGCCACAGTGTATTGCCGTGGCGGCTGTGGCTCAGGTGGTAGAGCGGGTTGGCTACCAATCGCAGGGTTGGTGGATCAATTCCCGGCCCACGTGACTCCACATGCCGAAGTGTCCTTGGGCAAGACACTGAACCCCAAGTTGCTCCCAATGGCAGGCTAGCGCCTTACATGCTCTACCGCCATTGGTGTGTGTGTGTGAATGGGTGATTGGGACACTGTGTAAAGCGCTTTAGGAACCTCTAAGTTTAAAAACGGTGCTATATATGTGCAGACCATTTACCATGAAATCAGACAAAGGTTTTTGTGACTTACTGTACTGATAAACAGAAGAAGTTTTCCTGAACGTTCACCTTGACAAGCGGTTACGAAACCACCGAAACGAATGCAAAAACACCTTCGTTTTGGATAGATTTAGTTCTAAATGACGCCCCGTTTGTTCTTCGATTTCATATGAAGTGTGCAGGGGCCTTAACAGTTCTTGGTTTATTCTAAGTGAGTCAATATATTTAGTCGGACTACTTCAGACACCACTATGCCCGATTCATAATTCTTTTGATTCACTAAAAAAAGCCGGTTCATAAGTCATTTGTTTGGGAATCAAATTACACTGGACACGCTCTCGGTTGCGGTGCCACTAAATTGTAGTGTAGGAGTATTCAATACAGTATTCTGTCCGCATCAGCAGAACTGAACGTCATAAAAACCATTTGGTTCTAGTTTTACGGCTTACTAAAGTTATCATCAATGAGCAGCAGGAAACTAGCAGACTAGAATTCTGAAACGATTCAAGCTGTAACAGCAGAGACGTTCATTCTCTCGAAAGAGGCAAGCACCAAATCTTGACTGTAGGCCTACAGAGCCCTCTAGAGGACAAAACTGGAACATATTACATTACTTTATAAGTTGACACAGACATTGACATGTTCTCTAGCCACATATAAAAATGTCCCACATTTGGTGCTTGCCAGATATTAATTTCAGACCCTGGGTGGAATTGCTTTAATTATTTTGTGCACAAAAATAAACCTGACAGTGGCTCACTGACAAAATTGCAATGAAAGCGAGTCAGTCTCAATCTGGTCTTCCATACATCTCCAGAGGATTGAGAATCCGGAAGAGGCCTCACGCTGCTATAGGGAATCTCACACCTCCAATAGAAGCTTCTGGATGAGAGAAAAGACAGGCAGATTGCTTTTCATCTGTTACGCATTCAAGGATATCTCTTTCACAATGATCACAGGTCTGATAAATCTGTTAACTTGGGCTCAGAACGCTCTCACAGGGAACTGTGGGTAAGACAGCGATATCTGGAGTAAACGAAGATGAGCAACATGAAGACACAAAACCTTTATTGACAGGAACAGTGAGGTCCAAATCAGCCTCAGTCTTGTGTCCAGACCCAAGCATAAAGATATAAGCATAAAGTCTGGTTCACATGGTTCAAGAAAAAACAACATAAGGTTCATTCACATCTTAACAACTTTACCAACAACCTTAATGTGCATCAGAGTCTTGAAAGGGATTGCTCATCCAAAAGTGAAAAAATCTAACAGAACAACGTACTCCAGAAAACACGAGTTGTGAAAATAAGATGTGATCTAGTAACTTTATTCAGTGCAGGCGATTGAGGAGACTTCCAGATCTCACGCAAAAAATCACTTCAACACATTGCCTCTGAAAAGTTCACATTTAGTAGGGTTCTGATCAACAATACAGTACACCATTACATGTTCTTAAGGGTTGTACAACATCTTACCAACAATAAGTGCAACTGATCTAATGTTTGAAGGTGCTGCCATCTTGTGGTGGTGAAGAGTCATCACAATTGCTGGCAAGTTGCATAAGACAGCATGTTTGATTCCTGGTTTACCGAGTGTGGGTATAACCACTCGGTATTCACCTGGCGCCAGTTCGGAGACCATAAAAAATGGCATTTTATTTTACTATACGAGGTTGTAACACTTTCAAATGGGCGAGGTGGTGGCGGGAACCAGCTGAACAGTCAAAGTCATATTTTAATTGAAACTAAAACAAAAATACACAAATAGATAAACACACACATGGCTGCCGCATGTGGCTCTCTTTCCCAAACTGCTGCACTTATCCCTCTCCTCGGCCGATTGGCCCGATTGCAGTCGCAGACGAGCACTTATCCATCTCCTCATCACAGAGGCGTTTACAGAAAAGAGATTTAAAATGTATTGAAGCTTCATAATGAAGACACAAAAGGTCGATCTTACAAACAGTGTGTTTAAGGCTGTTGTCGGCCACAGCCACACCGTACACTCTGTAATTGTTTAGAGAAGCACATTTAAAAACAGCGGTGAACCCCTTCTTCACAGTCTCCCCCGTGCACACATACATACACTAAACATTCAGTAACAGCTAGAATAAGACCATAAACAACATGTCAACATGTTACAGTATGTACGCAGTTACATCGATGACTATGAAGGTAAGAACGATAATAAACTTCAGTAGCTCATCTAAGTTTCTGTGAAAAGAATTAATAATGCTAGGCTTGGACACAGATTCAGTAAGATACACAATTTGAAGTTGAATATACAACTGTAGAGTACATAAGATCACATTAATCCTCTGTTGGACAACAACCAACAGTTATAAAGTTACAATTTCTGTTTGTGTCTTATGTCTGATTACACATGCAACTTTTTGGTAACACTTCACAATAAGGTTCAATTCGTAAACATTGCTTAATGCATTTGTAATAACAAACACAATTATAAATATATTAGAGCATTAATGTTACTTAAGTTAATGTTTCATTTAAGAGCACCTATTATGGTTTTTAAATGTGCCTAATTTTGTTTTAAATCTCATACAGTAGATTTACATGCATCCAAGGTCAAAAAACACTTTAATTTGCTCATAATTTAAATTGCATCATTACCTTTTTTCCCCCCAGAGTCACAAAAGACTCGTTCAATGATTCATTCTAAACTCCTCCTTTCAGAGAGCTACTCTGCTCTGATTGGTCAGATGTCCCAGTCTGTTGTGATTGGTCTACCGCTTAGTGTAGTGTTTGAGGGCGGGTCAAAGCTGTTCGCGAGCAGACAATGGAGACCAGATGCGGGTTTCTTTTACCAAATTATGTAGGTTAGTACAGGAAGTCTGGAATTACTAACGACTCATTTCAGGTGTTCACAATCGGCTCTTTCTTTTGGGAGTCAATAACTCCATTTGTCCTGCACTTTGATTTTTTAACTTTGCAGACTTTTAACATTCATAAACAGCTATATAACAAACTACATGAAAGGTAATATTTGAAAATAATAGGGGCTCTTTAAATACATCAGGGCTCGACAATAAGGACTGCCCAATGCCCGGAGCCAGCTGAACTGCCAGAACCTATCCAGGCGGCAAATGACGGTCCCACTGAAATACTTTCAGAGGCTCCTGGGGCATATGGCATCCTCAGCAGCAGTCACGGTGCTCGGATTGATGTATACGAGACTGCTACAGCACTGGGTCCAGACCGGAATCCCAAGGTACGCAGGGCGCCACGGCACACATCGCTTGGCTCTCACGACCACTGCGCATCGCCTTTTTCAGCCTTTGGACCGACCTTGCAGGCTAGAGTCCCCATACAGCAAGTGTCCAACATACGACAGATGCCTCCAAGATAGGTTGAGCACCATGTCGCAATGGGCACACAGCTGCTTGCTCCTGTACAGGACCTCACCTGCATTGACACACCAACTGCCTCGTGTTGCTGGTAGTACAGCTCGCCCTATGGCGGCTTTTTGCCATTGATTCAGAAAAGCACGTGTTGGTCCGGGCGGACATCTCGACGGAATCCTATAGAAAACACCAATGCCCTGACGGGAGCTCCCCTCGGTACAGACGCGCGGCCACACAGCTGGCCCCGAGGGCTACACAAGTATGCGTTCCCCCCAGTGAGCCTACGTGCGCAGGTGCTGTGTAAAGTCAGGGAAGACGAGGAGCAGGTAATTGTCGTGGCTCCGTACTGGCCCACTCAGACATGGTTATCGGAACTCACGCTCCTCGCAACAGCTCCTCCCTGGCGAATTCCCCTGAGGAAGGACCCTCTTTCTCAGGGACGGTGCACCCTCTGGCACCCACGCCCAGACCTCTGGAATTTCTATGTCTGGTCCTTGGACGAGATGCAGAAGATCCAATTCATCTAACGCATGCTGTGCTTTACATGATCACTCAGGCCAGGGCTCCTTCTACAAGGTAACTGTAGTCCCTGAATTGACATATGTTCACTAAGTCGTGTTCTTCCTATAAGCGAAGATCCCAAGAGGTGTGCAGTCGGGTCAGTGGTTTCCTCCTTGCAGATAATTATAAGGGCAGCTGTCCTCCACTCTCACGGTCTTGTAGTTGCTATAGAAACACACCACAATGCTGTTAAAGGTATGTTTCTTAATAAACATGACCCGTTCATCGGGTTCCTGTGAGGCGCCAAGCAGTTGAACCCTCCTAGGCTGTGCCTCTTACCCTCATGGGACCTCTCGGGCCTACGGAGAGCGCCCCCTGGGTCAGTCGAGCTAAAGGTCATTTCTCTCTGAAGACCGCCCTCCTGGCCGCACTCACTTCCATCAAGAGGGTCTGGGACCTGCAACCATTCTTTGTCAGCGAATGTGCCTGGAGTTTGGTCCGGAAGACTCTCACGTGATCCTGAGACCCCGTCCAGACTATATGTCCAAGGTTCCCACAGCCCTTTTTTGGGCCAGGTGGTGAGCCCACAAGCGAAGCTGCCCCAGGAGGAGGCAGACCCAGACTTTTCGTTGCTGTGTCCGGTGCGTACTATCCGCATCTATTTGCATCACACACAGAGCTCTAGATGCTCTGAGTAGCTCTTTGCCTGCTTTGGTGGACAGCGGAAAGGGAACGCTGTCTCCAAACAGAGGCTTGCCCACTGGATTGTGGATGAAATCGCATTGGCCTACCAGACCCAGTCCATGCCCGCCCCCATTCGGGTTCGAGCACACTCTACAAGGAGTATGGCATCCTCGTGGTCACTGGCCAATAGCACCTCTTTAGCAGGCATCTGCAGAGCAGCAGGCTGGGCAGCACCCAATACCTTCGCAAGATTTTTCAATCTCCCGGTTGAGCCGGTTTCATCCAGTGTTCTTTCAGGTATGAACAGGTAAGTAACTTCCTTACACGGGGCAGCTGGCTGGGTGTACCGCTTCCACATAGCGCCTCTCCCCTCCAGGTAGGTGAAGACGTGCGCTCTTTCTCCCATGTGTGTTCACGACTTGTGAACCCTGGATGCTCTTCCTCCTAGCCCTCCGACTCACGAATTCAGCAGAGGACTCTGTAGCCAGACCAAGTACATGTGCTAACAGGCCCTGTACTGGGGTAAGGGCTCCACAGGTCTTGGCTACTCTAGTGACCTCCTGTGTGTATTTTCCGCGATACGGTCTCCCTTCTCTTTTTCGTCAGTCCAGCATCTCCCTTGGCAGAGCCTCATCTGCCCGGTTGCTGTACCACTGCACCTCTTCCATGTGTGGCCCCTGTGGGCCCATATGACATATTCACCACTTTCTTACCCTCCCCTTGAGGGCAGGGTGTGGCTCCGCTGGGTTTCCCCCCAAAAGAATAGGAACGGAAAAGAATGCCTTCCCTGGCACATATTATGAGCATTTTAAGGCCCCAGCAGCTGGCGCGGCCTGCTCCCCTCCAAACTGAATGCATCCCTCCCTCGGGCTTATGGGGAGATCACACAACGTTTTGGGGCATCTGTGCAGCCCAAATGCATCTGTTCTTACGCTCATAGTAGCTTGCCTAAACCTGCATCGGCAGTTCACGTGACCGGTCAGCCTTTGTGGAATTTTGTATATTGACCCCTAGTATCACTACATCGACACAATGTCGAGTGAGTGACAGATGAGGAACGTCTCGGTTACTGTCGTAACCTCCGTTCCCTGATGGAGGGAACAAGACGTTGTGTCCCTCTTGCCACAGGCTGAATGGCATTGCTTGTCTCAGCTCCTCAGTGCAAAACCTGAATGAATCCGCATACTGGGCTCCTTTTTATACTCATATGTCGGGGGAAGTGGCATGCAAACGGGCTCCCAAGAGAGACCCCTAGTGTCACTACATCAACAAAACATCTAGTTTCTTCTATCGGGGTACGGAGGTTATGACAGTAACTGAGACATTTTTGTGCTTTGTCCATCAGGCAGTGTTGGTCTTTAAGGTTGACCGATTTCATTAGGCCAAATATCTACATACTGCATATTACACATCAAATTAATGCTTAAATGTGATCACATAAAGCATAAATCATATCTTGCAAATTATAAATGTGATTCAGTTTGGAGGGGACATTGTCTTAAAAACATAACATATGCAAAAAATAATATCTGAAGCATGCCAGTTGAACAAATCCTTTGCGTTGAGCCCTGATAAATTATTGTTGACATACAGAACCTTATTGTAAAGTGTTACCCACAATTTTAACACTATTTACTTCATATCATTGGTCAGCTCGTCGCTGCTGGTTGAGGCACACAACAATGTAAAGTGAATGTTATCTACCATCACTGATAAACCACTATCATTTCTTTCTTGTAAACATGCTCATGGTGGTCTCAACCAGGTCTCCTTTGGAAGTTTATTCTCAAAGCAACACCGCAATCACACCGTGTGTTCTCACTCAGTTTCAATGAGCACTCATACAACCAGACATAAACATGCACATAGTCGTGTGGTGAAAGCTCACAGGCGCCATCTTGCGCAACTAGCCCATTAGACTATCCAGTATGAATTCTCTCATGTATTATCAGGTTTTGTGACCGAGTGAATCTCTTTTCACAGTGTGAGCACTTGTAAAGTTTCTCTCCAGTATGAATTCTCTCATGTGTTTTCAGGTTTACTGACTGAGTGAAACTCTTTCCACAGAGTGTGCACTTGTAAGGTTTCTCTCCAGTATGAATTCTCTCGTGTTTTTTCAGGTGTTCTGACTGAATGAATCTCTTTCCACATTGTGAACACTTGTATGGTTTCACTCCCGTATGAATTCTTTGGTGCAGTTTCAAGTTGCTGGCTGTAGTAAATGTCTTTCCACATTCAAAGCACATATGGGCCGTCACACCGGTATGAATTTTCTGGTGCTCTTTAAAATAGAACAGGCGTGCAAAACTCTTTCCACAAGAAGAACACTTGTAAGGCTTCTCATTCGCGTGAGTTTTCAGATGTTTTTTTAGGCCTGAATTCACAGCAAATGTTTTACCACACTTATCACATTCAAATGACTTTTCTCCAGAGTGACAAAAGAGATGACTCTTGAGACTGGGTGCATATGCAAAACTTTTCCCACACTGATGGCATGTGAAGGGCTTCTCTCTAGTATGAACTCTCATATGTGCATTGAGCTTGCTTTTAAATGTGAAACACTTTCCACACTGAGAGCAGGAGAAGGTATTTCTGGTTACTCTTCTTTGAGGGTTTTTTGGTGAGAAATTATTTTCTGTCTTTGAGCAACTCAAAGACTTTTCTCCAATTATAAAATCATGTTCCTGATACTGATGTTTCTCCACTTCATCCAGTTCTTGATGTTCCTCTTGCTCTTCCATCAGCTCTACACAATGAACAAATCAACAGAAATCATTTAAAAAAGGAAAAATGTAAAATACATCAATCTGAATGCTAATTTAATGGAGTCCATTAATTCTGCATCAATTCTGGCTGATAACTACATTTCATGTTTATAGTCATTTAGATTAAATGTTCACAGAAAGTAATACATGTTGGGAATAACATGAGGGAGAGTACATGATGACCTAGGGCTGCACGATTATAGCAACAATCATTGCCCTTGATATTGTTATCGCAAATTAAATATTTAATTACCGTGACGTCACAAATTAAGCAATCGTGTGGTTCTTCAGAGTAGCAGATTTCAATGGTGGATATGAGCTGCGCTCCAGTTTCTTTTAAGTATCTTTTATGCTGCGTTCACACCGGACGCGAATAGCGCGTCAGGCGCAAGTGATTTCAATGTTAAGTCAATGCAAAGACGCGTTACGCGCGTAAAAAATTCCTGCGGCGCGAATGAGGCGTAGAGCGCGGCGCGGTAGACGTGAATACGCCTCATTCGCGCGTCAAGTTCGCGTAAATTTAGCTTCAAACTTTTGTTTTTTACGCGCGTCAATTTCGCTCTTGACGTGCGAATGGATTCAAAGTGGTCAAGCGTATAACTAGACGCGGTAGGCGCGAATTTGACGCGCTATTCGCGTCCGGTGTGAACGTAGCATTAAGCATTATATTATACTGCATTTTATATTGTAATAAAGTTTGTTAAGGCAAGGCAAAATTTATATCTATTGTATGGAATAAATTTAATTATTGCTAAATTACTACTTAAATTATTAGTTCACGTACAATAATATGGCATATTCAATATTCAAACAGCCGATTTAAATCGACAAAGTTACTGCGTTCAGTAAGCCCTTTAGTGGCGGGACAGGGAACCTTTCATCCCGTTAGATCTTCAATGGGGATCTTGTTCATTCAAGATCATTTTTGCACTTTGGAAATTAAAAACAGTCATTTGTTTTTTCAGTTTGTGCGATTCGTGAAAATGTAAAATCTACCAATAGAGCAGCTGCTGACACAGGTGCGGGCAGGCAGTTGAGTGCAAAAGCGACAGGCTGTCAGACTGTACGTACCCTTCCCCAATGCCCCATAAGATCATCATAACCTTCTGTTTCCCTACACCCCGATATGGGGGGAACAAGGCGACGTGCCAAGCATGGGAGCAAGTCGCCAGCCACGCCTTTTCTCTCTCTATGTTTCTGGCATAGAGTTAAAGCGGCTGTGGCAAGAAAGCGTTCTTTCCCAATTTCTATTCTTTCAGGGGGGAAAGACCCTGCAGAGACCACACCTGCCCAGGCTGGGGGAGGTAAAGAGTGGTGAAATACACCACATGGGATTTCAGGTCGCACGTGGAGAATGGTAGATCCGCGGTGGTAGAGCCTACCTCATTGGGAGGGAGGAGTTGCTACAAACACGGTGACCGGGGGGCAGTGAGGACTGCCCAAGGGAGACACGGGTCCGCTCGCAAGGGGACCATACCACGGAAAATACACACAGGGGGACAAGTCCACATGGGGGCCCGACCTGTGGAGCACCTATTCCAGTACAGAGTAATTTGAGTACTCATAGTGGGTCTGGTCGGGGAATTCCTCCGCTGAATTCACGGACCAGAGGACTAGGGGGGAGTCATCCAGGTTTCTGAGTTAGTGGGATCTCCTGGGATAAGAGCGCACGACATTACCTCAGTGGAGGGAAAGGGCGCTAGGTGCAAGTGGTACACCCGTTCACTTGTTACCGAGTTCTACCGGCTCGTACCTGAGAAAACACAGGATGAAACAGACTCTACGAGATTATACAATCTCAGGGTTAAGGTATTGAGTGTTGCCCAACCCGCTGCTCTGTATATGTCTGCTAAGGAAGGTGCCTATGGCCATTGCCCACGAGGATGCCACACTTCTCGAAGAGTGTGCTCGAACCAGCAAGGGGGCCACAAGCCTGGGTGTGATAGGCCAATGCTATGGCGGCAACCACCCAGTGGGAAAGCCTCTGTTTGGAGACAGCGTTCCCTTTCCGCTGTCCACCAAAGCAGACAAAGAGCTGTTCAGAACGTCTAAAGCTCTGCGTGCGGTCCAAATAGATACGCAAAGCATGTACCGGACACAGCAACGAAGGGGCTGGGTCTGCCTCCTCCCGGGGCAGCGCTTGCAGGTTCACTACCTGGTCTCTGAAGGGAGTCGTAGGAATCTTGGGCACGTAGCCTGGTCGCGGTCTTAGTGTGACACGAGTGTCTGCCGGACCGAACTCCAGGCAGGTGTCGCTGACAGAGAACGCTTGCAGGTCCCCGACCCTCTTTATGGAGGTGAGCGCGATCAGGAAGGCCGTCTTCAGGGAGAGGGTCTTGAGCTCAACTGATTCTAGCGGCTCGACGGGGGGTCTCTGAAGGCCCGAGAGGACCACTGAGAGATCCCAGGAGGGGAACACGCTTGGCCGAGGAGGGTTCAACCTCCGGGCACCTCTAAGGAACCTGATAACCAAGTCATGCTTACCCAAAGACTTGCTGTCTACTGCGTTATGGTGGGCCGCAATAGCGGCAACATACACTTTCAAGGTGGAGGGGGACAGCCTCCCCTCCAACCTTTCCTGTAGAAATGAGAGCACTGACCTGACTGCGCACCTCTGTGAGTGCCACTTCAGGGCATAAAGTTGCCTGGTAGAGGGAGCTCTGTCTTGGTTGATCGTGTCTACAAAAGCAGGTGGTAGGCCACTTAGATCTTCCACATCCCGTCCAGGGGCCAGACGTGGAGGTTCCAGAGGTCTGGGCACAGATGCCTGAGGGTGCTCCATCCCTGAGAGAGAAGGTCCTTCCTCAGGGGACTTCACCAGGGAGGGGCTGTCACGAGGAGCACGAGATCCGAGAACCAAGTCCGATAGGGCCAGTAGGGGCACACCAGAATTACTTGTTCCTCGTCCTCCCTGACCTTGCATAGCACCTGTGCAAGAAGGCTCACTGACTTGAGTCGCTGCTGGCTCCAAAGGAGGAGATGGCGGGTGAGTTGTGACGAGTTGAGTTGTGACGCGTACGCCACCATAGCGAATTATGTACACTACCGTCATGGTGCTGTCTGATCGGATCAAGACGTGCTTGCCCCGAACTAGTGGGAGAAATCACCGAAGGGCAAGAAGTACAGCCAACAACTGATGTGCCAGCGCAGCGGGGGCCCTTTCCAAAGGCCCGCGGCTGCATGCCCAATGCACACGGTGCCCCAACCCTGTTTGGAGACATCTGTGGTGACCAGAACACGTCGGGACACCTGCTGCAAGGGGACATCTGCCTGTAAACTTGCTATTTTCAGATTCGTAGCCTTCTGTATTAAGCACTTCAAATTCTAATCACATTTTACTATAAAGTGAATGTTAGGGTTTCTTTGTATAAACGCGGGTTTGTGTGTCTCATTCGCAGCACTCAGTGTGAAGATTAAATGCTAGCTGTGATGAAAGTGTAGACAGAGATTTTGATAGTGGATGCAAACCGTAGAGGATGTGGGATGCTTACACTGTTACTATGGAGATGATGCAATGGCAGTTGTGCATTTAGATATGTTGTGACTGCTTTCAAGCTTTTCAAGTATTTGTTTTGCCGCTGTCAAACATGAAGCGATTGGTTTCCCTCAGATTTAAGTTTTTTGCAGAAAATGCCGGAAATTATAAAAAATTGCAAGCTACCAAAAATAATGTATCCTGTAAAATGATATATAATAATATCCTTTTATCAAGTTTTTAATTTGTATTAATTATTGTTACATCATAAATGGGTTGTGAGGCTGACATTTTTACTGAATTTTATTAAATAAAAGGTGAAAGATGTTACACACTGCAAAAAAATACGTTTTTGATTTGTTTGTTTTTTGGCTTGATATACAATATAAATATCTTAAACTATTTTAAACAATATACATTTAATGTACTGCAGAAGAAATGTGTGTTTACTAAAAAAATAGGCTGCACTTAAAGTACAGTACATGATGAGGAAAAGACATCCAAAACTTTTTGAAACATTTGACCTCTAACATGTATGGTATCCATCAAGGCTGCATGATGGATTGAAATAAGAATGAAATCCCCATTTGTCCATGCAGAATTGCTACATTTCAAAAGGCTTTGTTTTAAAATATAGTCTGCATTGACCTCTTCAGTAAGTGCTGTGTGAGCGAGCAGTGCCCTCTAGCGGTATGTACGGCACATGCTGAACAGCGCAATAATATAAGATGATGCTTATGATTTTTGAGATATTAAACCGCATTTGTTGCAACAGATTCTGACATAACAGTTGATAGTCATAAAAACTACAAAACAACATTAAAGGAAGAAAAATACCTGAAGGAACAAAATCCTCATCATCTTCATCACTCTGTTCGTTCTCTGTTGATGCCTCATCATCATCAGTCTGTTGTTCTTCTGTTGCGTTTTCTTCTTTTATCTCCTGCTTCACTTCAATCTGCACTGGTGTCTGCAGCATCTTCTGTTCATCATCATCTTCATCACTCAGTTCTTCTTCTGCTGTGTTTTCTTCTTTTATCTCCACCTCCTTCACTTCAATCTTCACTGGTGTCTGCAGCATCTGCTGTTCTCCAGCGTTACAGACAGAAGTCAGAGACTCTGTGGAGGTTTGATCACCCTGATTACTGTCACACACACTCTCCTGAGCATCAGTAGAACAGAGTAAAGTGAGCTGTGAGTCCTGTGTGTCTCTGGATCTCTGTTCAGAGAGTTTGTCCAGCAGCTGCTGTGGTGTGGACTGATCTCTGCCGCTCCACACTGAATCCTGACATTCTGTGGAGGTCCCATCAGTCACACACACTGAAGATTGACAGGAAACCTTTTCCAGCTCCTGACAAACACAACACAATCACATCTGTACCGTTCATCATCACAGAGTCACAGTCAAATCACATCATCTGAAACTTACAATCTCAACTTTAACTCGCTCAAAACAGGTGCAGGATGAATACAGTTCTCTCTCCTTCAGTTTTGTCTTCAGTGACGTCACCTCTTTCTTCAGCTGAGAGATTTCTGTGATGAAATCATCAATATCCAGCATGGACAGATCAGTTCCTACTGATTTACAGCAGATCACATCCACCTGCTCTCTCATGATGAACATCTGAACACAAAAACATCCTCATTATAATGGACTGACATTCATCAAACTCTAAAACATTATTATAATTACTCACACAAGAACAGATCTGTTAAACAATAGCTTTGTGTTTGGTTTGATTTGATTTTCCTGACAGAATATTATCGGATTTTAACCCATAACGAGCTTTATTCGACATATAATCACCTTCATTGAACTCTTTTAAAATCTGCATCTTGATTTAACGAGCTCATTTATCAGAAATTAATAATGATTTTCAGATATTTCTGCTTGTTTCTCCTGAAACTGAATATTTTAAAGCGTCCGTCACAAAACCGCCACATAAGACGATAATAAAATTCGTTTGCGATCATTAAAACTCAACATGAACAGAAAAAATACATCAAAACAAATATAAATCTCACAAATTACCAAAAAAAAAAAACACATTAAACACGAACCACTTAAACTGTGAGTTCCTCTTTCTTCGTCTCGTGTTTAATGGCAGTTTGCAAAACAATTGATGACGCTTTCGCGCCAACTACTGGACTGGAGTGTATATGTGTGTGTGTTACTGTACGTTCACACCAGAAGCGGCGAGAGCGTCCAAATTCGCTCTGGCTGCCCTGCCTTCGACGCTCAAGGACGCTCGTGGACGCTCTGACGTAGTTGAAATAGGCGGCAACGTTTGTTCAGAATGCTTTGTTTTGTTTACTATATTTAAAGGGGACCGGAATTTAAACATCCAGACATGTCGACCATTTACTTTTTGCCGACCGATCACAAGTAGCGTATATCCTCATGAACTCTTTAAAATGTGAAAATAAGAAATCGATCGATGGCAGAAAGTAATTAAAATTACAGTTGTTTGTTATCAAAATAAAATACATTTGTAATAAAAACTGTGGTCTTGGTCATATATTACAGGGAAACCCGTCACGGCAATAATTCGTTTCTCCATTTTATCTTCGGAACGAATGTTTGGTGGGAACCAAAGTTTACACGGTTATGTTCTCTAGACTTGGCTACAGCGGAGCACTTCTATATTCCAATAGGTTGCCGCCGAACCGCGTCACAGCTCATTACCATAATGTTGACTGCACTTGAAGTTCCATCTGACGGCCACGCCGCCCAAGACTCGCCGCGCCGCTTCTCGCCACCGAGAGACGCTGGCTGTCATTGAAAATGAATGACTTCCGGTCGATTTGACGCTCTCTCCGCCTCTGGTGTGAACGTACGGTTATAAATGTGTCAATGACTTGACGCTCCTTTTATGTCCAGATCTATTAATTTATTCAAAAATACATTCAAAATAAAAATACAATTCACTACAATTATCTTTTTTTTCTCCCCAATTTGGAATGCCCAATTCCCAATGCGCTCCTCGTGAAGTTCAAGTCCTCATGCAGACTCAAGTGCCTTAATCCGGGTGGCGGAGGAAGAATCTCAGTTGCCTCCACGTCTGAGACCAGGAAACCGAGTTTACATATGTAACCGAGATGTTTCCTTACCCTTCAGTTCACTTGACATTGTGTGTTACTAATGGCACTTTTCCACTAAGTTACGGTTCGTCTCCACTCACTTTACTTTTCTGAGCTTGTGTTTCCACTGCAGTTTAGTGCCGCCTCATTGTGGGTGGGATTATAGGCTAATCGGCATAGTTGCGCTGCCTCTACTGCGGTGACATCATCTTAAACATGACACAAAACAATAACACGACCGCTAGCGGTTAGCTACTAGCTCATTGTGCTGCATAAAGCAGTTGCTGCATGGTGATTTTACACAATTGTAACAGTTAAATTGGCCTGGTTGTTTTAGAAGCTTCCAATAGCTGCTCAACTAAATAAAGTGAAGCTTTCAAGCAGAGTAACAAAACGTACCATCCTCCATCGTGGATCAACACCAGTCCAGGGCACTCTCCCTCCCACTACTCGCCAGATAGGTCGAACCACTTCCACTTTTCCTTGATGGTTCTGTAGTCACTTGTGACAGGGCAGAGCCGGGTCGTGATTTTACACACACGGCCCCTTATCAGGCTAATCAAGCATCCGAGAGGGATAAAGGCTGACTGCGGACGGTGGTGCGACAGAGAGAGAGTGTTTACGGGCAGCTGTCCATCCTATGTGTGCGTTTATGTCTTTTGGTTTATTTGTTCATAAAACTATTATTTATATTGTCAAGCCAGTTCTCGCCTCCTCCTTTCCATTGAACTGCTTTACACCACTTTCATTTATTTTTTACTTTTCCCTACACCGTTGTTAGATCCAGTGTTAGCCGTGTGCGGCCAACAGCCGAGACACTTCTTACGCTGGTAGTGACGATTCTCGCTGACCAATCAGTGATCTGTTCATTCTTACATCCAACAACAAAACACCTCAATCGCTTTGGAGACATTCTTGTCTACAGCTACTCTGGCGTCGAAACAATGACGGACTGTGTACAACTCGTTCAGGGCGGGTCTATACCAAAATGGCAGTATCCATCAACAGTCGTGGGCAGGGCCTGTACAAAGAGACATCACTTTGAACAGAATCTGCAAACGGCTTGTTCTGAGACAGTGTTTAAGATTAATCGGGATTAAAAAAAAGAGGACTGGGTGGATTTTTATCATTATAGGGTGGTTGTATACACACACTTCCAACACACATTTATGTTCAAACACCATGTAAAAGTGAATTTTGCTAAAAAAAAAATAGATAATAAAAAAAAAGTCCCCTTTATTTCTTTTATCACATTCCCAGTGGGTCAGAAGTTTACATACACTTACAAATTTTCAATCGGACTGAGGTCAGGGCTTTGTGATGGCCTCTCAAAAAAAAGCCATTTTGCTACAACTTTGGAGGTATGCTTGGGGTCATATAGGTCACATTAAAGGTGGAAAAAGTTCTGACATGATTTATCTTTGTCTCATTCTTTTACATCACAAAACATGGCATTTTAACAGGGGTGTGTAGACTTTTAAGATCCACTGTATGTGGTGCATTGTTTTATCACACTTTGCTTAATGTGTTAATCCTCGGGGCACCATCTAAGGAGTTTCGCTTTAACAGTCAAATAAATTATCAAATTGGACAATTCAATGAATTAGAAATATGTAAATTGGAAAAAGTTGGCCATCTGAATAATTTACATTTATCCATAGGGAATTACAGTGCAATTATAACAGGGACAATTGCCCCGGAGCAACCTGGAGTGAAGTGCCTTGCTCAAGGACACAATGGCGCAATTAAATTTGAGCGTATACTGTCGGCCATTTTTTTTAAGCTGTTCAGTGTCTTATTTTTCCCACAATGCAATGCAAATTAGACTGTCTTACTAAAGACAACTGTGAGCTTGTTTTATGCAACAGGCTTTCTATGGCGTCTTTAGCTAGTCAAACTAATTGTTAGATGAAATCTTAAGTTAATGGCTATGTTTATGCAACTGGCCCCTGGAGTTAAGTGCCTTGCTCAAGGACACAATGGCGGTGGCTGTTGGGATCAAACCAGCAACTTTAAGATTACCAGTTACATACTTTATCCCACTATGCCATCACCAATCCTTTTTTCATTCCAATGTATATAATCTGAAGGAATTGTCAAATTCAGCTAAACCCTTTAGAGCTCTTCTGTGTCAACAACAAATGGAACACAATTGTAATGAAATTAGTTTTATTTACAAAAAGATAAACAAGAATAACTAATAAAAACTACAAAATGGTACTAATACAGAATGCTAAAAGATCAAATAAATGAATAGGTAAATAAAGTGCATAGGACGGGAAGATGCAAGTGGTTGAATTGGATGTTGCACTGGCAAAGTATGACTATTGTCTTATGGAAGGTAAGTTGCTGTTTCTCTGTTAATTAATAAGGTGAAAACCTTATTTGCAAAGATTATTTGGAACTCACACAGCCAGGAACTCAGAACAAAGGTGTGGTCATCCAGAGGATCATTTAATATGTTCCTTATGAGTTGTTGTGACTGTTTCTAATTAGGTGTTAAGATTACAGGTGGAACACAAAGTGTGGCCCATCCTTCCTCATTTGCGAGGAACATTGGCATATTTTAAAGTGCATAGTTAGAACAGTGTCTTTAAATGTATTTCTATGCATTGTTCCCTTTCCAAACCTCTTCAAAAATACTTTTGGCATTTTTCTGAAGATATAGAAACCAAACATGATATTGAATGAATAAAGATTATGCATGCATTCATTTATACCACCATAGTTTATTTTGTGTGAACTATTTTGCTATGTGAGCAGTTGAGACCTGTCTTGAAGAATTTTTATGGTCCTTAGCTCAACTCTGGTCTAAGGTAAAACCTTAGGATTGGGGTTTAAGGTGTTGCTTAGAAACCACTCATGGACCAATGAGAAGTCTTTTCCGATGTATTGGGAGATTTTTACGCCTTGTGAGGTGTGTCTGGCAGTTGTCCAAGCAGCTTATCTGATGACTGTGCTTGGTATTTGTTTGTGCTGGTCCTACCATGATCCAATCAAAATGGAGCCACTCTTCTTTGCCTTAACAGTTAGGGAGGGGCTCTGCCATAAACGGTCATCTGGAATGTCATCTGGTCTGATGATTTACAACAATACAGTAATGGCCAATGATGAGACTTCAAGACCTGGAAAAATAAATCACTTCTACACATGGCCTGTGAAATGTTAACATTTTGTAGGATTCTGATTGTATGAAACACAAGAACAACAATACAGTGGAACATTACATGTTATCATGATGCGAGGTGTACAACATCTTACCAATAATAAGTGCATCTAATACAATTTCTGAAGGTGTTGCCATCATGTGGTAGTGAAGAGTCATCACAATAATTAGACAAGACTATCCAGTATGGATTCTCTCATGTGTTTTTAGGTGTTCTGACCGAGTGAAACTCTTTTCACATTGTGAGCACTTGTATGGTTTCTCTCCAGTATGAGTTCTCTCGTGTGTTTTCAGATGTTCTGACTGAGTGAAACTCTTTTCACAGTGTGAGCATTTGTAAGGTTTCTCTCCAGTATGAATTCTCTCATGTATTTTTAGGTTTTCTGACCGTGTGAAACTCTTTCCACAGTGTGAGCACTTGTAAGGTTTCTCTCCGGTATGAATTCTCTCGTGTGTTTTCAGGTATTCTGACCGAGTGAAACTCTTTTCACAGTGTGAGCACTTGTATGGTTTTTCTCCGGTATGGATTCTCTCGTGTGTTTTCAGGTGTTCTGACCGAGTGAAACTCCTTTCACAGTGTGAGCACTTGTATGGTTTTTCTCCAGTATGAATTATTTGGTGCTGATTCAAGTTGCCGGCTGTAATAAAGGTCTTTCCACATTCAAAACACTTATGATCCCCTTGACTGGTATGTATTTTCTGGTGCTGTTTAAAATAGTACAGGTGTGCAAAACTCTTTCCACAAGAAGAACACTTGTAAGGCTTCTTATTTGTGTGAGTTTTCAGATGCTCTTTTAGGCCTGAATTCACAACAAATCTTTTACCGCACTGATCACATTCAAATGGTCTTTGTCCAGAGTGACGGCGGAGATGTTTCTTGAGATAATCTGCATTTGCGAAACTCTTTCCACACTGATTGCATGTGTAAGGTCTCTCTCCATTGTGAACGCTCATGTGTAAATTAAGCTGGCTCTTACATATGAAACTCTTTCCACACTGAGAGCAGGAGAAAGTATTTTTGGCTGCTCTTCTTTTAGGCTTTTTTGGTGAGAAATTCTTTTCAGTCTTTGAGCCACTCAAAGATTTTTCTCCAGTTATAAAATCATGATGTTTCTCCTCCACTTCATTCAGTTCTTGACGTTCCTCTTGCTCTTCCATCAGCTCTATACAATGGATCAACACAAATAATTTTAAAAGGGACATAGATAAAAATAAATCAAGTTGAACCCTGATTTAATGGCAGAACACAACAAGCATTCTTTACATATTTGTGATGTTTGCTAGTCATTCAGATCAAATGTGAGCTGTAGTCACAGAATGTAAGTTATACATGTTGGGAATAACATCAGGGTGAGTACATGATGACAATTTTCATTTTTTGGTGAAGTATTGATGTCATAATTATTAGCAAACAAAGTAAGAATTTAAGCAGAAATCCTAATCAACAGTCATTGACCCTGAAGATCTTTTATGATTTTGTAAACTTTTAGAAAATATGAAATTTAACTTCACTTTAGAAGTACTCATTGCCAGTCTATCAATATATAAAACCCTGCACATACAGACCAGACTTCAGAAAATATTTCATCTAGACAAGTGTTTTATCTCAGTTTAGATCATGAAATGAACTTGCGATCCAGATGTGACAAAAATACCTAGCATATGCTTAGGTTAGCAAGAAAACACTATATATAATGGTGGCAAAAAATATAGTCACCCTTGGTAAATATGAGCAAAGAAGGCTGTGAAAAGAATCTGCATTGTTTATCCTTTTGATCCTTCAAAATTCACAAAAATCTAACCTTTATCTGAAGTAAAACAATTGAATGAGGGTTAATAGCTCATTATTAAATAAATATTTTTCCCCAAAATGCATTGACCATAATTATTGGCACCCTTTTATTCAATACTTTTACAACCTCCCTTTGCCAAGATACCAGCTCTGAGTCTTCTCTTATAATGCATAATGAGGTTGGAGAACACCTGTCAAGGGATCTGAGATCAGTCCTCCATACAGAACATCTCCAGATCCTTCAAATTCAGAGGTCCATGTTGGTGGATTCTCCTCTTCAGTTCACCCCACAGATATTCAACGGGGTTCAGGTCAGGGGATTGGGTTTGCCATCGCAGAACCTTGATTTTGTGGTCAGTGAGCCCTTTTTGTGTTGACTTTGATGTTTGTCCTGCTGGAAGATCCAACCAGGGCCCATTGTAAGCTTTCTGACAGAGGCAGTCAGGTTTTGATTTATCTGTTGGTATATGATAGA
Organism: Xyrauchen texanus; assembly: GCF_025860055.1. Classification (NCBI taxonomy): domain Eukaryota; kingdom Metazoa; phylum Chordata; class Actinopteri; order Cypriniformes; family Catostomidae; genus Xyrauchen; species Xyrauchen texanus. The sequence goes on from NC_068306.1 coordinate 386,097, forward strand.
GTCCATGATGTATCCGAACAAGATGTTCAGGACCTCTGGCAGAAAAACAGCCCCACAGCATTAAAGATCCAACACCACATTTAACTGTGGGCATTGGGTACTTCTTCAACTCTGTGTATGCCAAACCCATCTCTGGAGTTCGCTGCCAAAAAGCTCTTTTTTGTTTCATCTGACCATAGAACCCAGTCGCATTTGAAGTTCCAGCAGTGTCTGGAAAACTGAAGGTGCTTGAGTTTGTTGTTTGATAAGAGCAGAAGCTTTTTTTCTTGAAACAACTTGTGGTGATATAGGTGATGTCTGATATTATTTTGGGACTTTCTGACCTCAAGACCCAACTAATTTCAGCAATTCTCGCTGTGATCCTTGGAGATTCTTTGGCCACTCGAGCCATCCTCTTCACTGTGCGTGGAGACAATATAGACACATGTCCTTTTCCAGGCCAAATCTTTACACCTCCAGTTGATTGGAACTTGTTAATTATTGCTCTGATGGCGGAAGAGGTCATTTTCAATGCTTAGGCTATTTTCTTATAGCTACTTCCCATTTAGTGAAGCTCAACAACCTTTTGCCGCACATCAGAACTATATTCTTTAGTCCAACACACTGTGATTGATGATTAAGGGAAATTGGCCTGTGTGTTATCTCATATTTATAAGTCATGGCTGAACAATTTCATGTTCCTAGTCACCCAGGTGCACTAAACATTTTTTAAATATGAATGGGAATATACTTCAGATATATTTTACTCTAAGGGTGCCAATAATTGTGACCAACGTGTTTTGGAGAAAAAAAAATATTTATTAAATATTTCCCCTCTTTCAATTATTTTACTTAAATTAAAGGTTCGATTTTTGTGATTTGCTTTTTATGAAAGATTTTTTTCACAGCCTTCTTTGCTCATATTTACCAAGGGTGCCAATATTTTTGGCCACCACTGTATATACAAAATTCCATATATTTAGGGGTCTGTTCCAAAACCTAGTGAGCTTCCTTCTGAGGCAACATAGGCATGCTCTCGATGCAAAGGGTGTTCCAAAAGCTAGGTATCTTAATTTTGCTGCCTCATAAGATATCTCGTTTTGGACGAATTCTAAGGTAGCATCATATGTATCCTTCTCCGGATAGGCGATCCCAGAATGCACTGTGATGTGTTCGATGGGAAAATAAATCCTAAATGGCAGATGAAGCAAGAGAAATTAAGATTATAAATATCCTCACAATTCCTAAAAAGTGATGAATATGTCATACACGCCGGGAGGGTAGAATAGGGTCGTGATCATACACACCCGGTCCCGCACTCCGCCCTGTCACAATGGTGAATATGTCATATGGGCCGAAAGGCAGCAAGCACATGGAAGAAGTGTGGTGGTAGATCCTGCCCTTTGTAGGGGAGGAGTTTGTAGAAACACAGCGACCGGGGCAGAGAGGGCTCTGCCAAGGGAGACACGGGTCTAATGAAAAAGGGAGACCATATCACAGAAAATACATCACGGGAGGTTACCGGGGTAACTGAGACCTGTGGAGCATTTACCCCATTACATAGCCCATTAGCACACGTACTGTGTCTGACTATGAATTCCTCCACTGAATTTGTAAGTCAGAGGGCTAGGAGGAAGAACATCTAGGGTTCACAGCTTGTGAACGAAATTTACCAGTTCGTACCTGAAATAACATGGGACGATACCGGCTTAAACCAGAGATTGTAAAATCTCGCAACGGTATTGGTAGCCCACTGCCCTACAGATGTCTGCAAGAGAGGTACCATTGGCCAGTGCCCACGAGGATGCCACACTGCTTGTGAAGTGTGCTCGAACATGCAAGGGGCAGGCACGGACTGGACCTGGTAGGCCAATGCTATGGTGTCCACGATCCAGTGGGCAATCCTCAGTTTGTTCCCTTTCTGCTGTCAAAGCATCTAAAGCTCTGTGTGCGATCCAAGTAGATGCGCAAAGTGCACACTGGACACAGCACCGATAAGGCTGGGTCTGCCTCCTCCGGTGGCAGTGCTTGCAGGCTCACCACCTGATCCCTAAAAGGGTTTGTGGGATCCTTGGGCACATAGCCCGGTCGGGGTCTCAGGATTACGTGAGAGTCTTCCCAAATGAACTCTAGGCAATCTTAGCTGACAGAGAAAGCTTGCAGGTCCCCAACCCCAAGAATTCCCCTGGGAATTCTTCATAAAGACGGCTTTTAGCTCGGCTGACACAAAGGGCTCGAAGAGGGCTCTCTGTAGGACCAACAGGACCACGGAGAGTTCCCATGAGGGAAAGAAGCGTGGCCTAGGAGGGTTCAACCTCCTGGCACCTCTCAGGAACCTGATGATCAGATCGTGCTTACCAAGGGACTTACATTGAACTATAGCAGCTACATATACCATGAGAGTAGAGGGGAACAACCACCCATCCAGTTTTTCTGCAGGAAGGAAAGCACTAACCCGACTACTCAACTCTGGGGGTCTTCACCACGGGAAGAGCACCACTTAGCAAAGATACGCCTCTTCAGGGAATAGAGCTGCCTTGTAGAAGTGTTAACCACAGTGAGCATTCCGTCCAGGGACCAGACAGGGAGATTCCAGAGGTCTGGGTGTGGGTGCCAGAGGGTGCAGGGGTGCCTTGGCAGACCAAAACGTGCATGACCTGAATCAAAGGCAATAGCCTCCGCAGGGTGAGCTGTACTGCCAACAACTCGAGGCACTTCATGTGCTAACGCAGGTGAGGTCCTATCCAGGAGCCAGCATCTGCGAGCCCATTGCACACGCCACCCCAGCCTGTCTTGGAGGCGTCCGTCGTAACCACGATGCATCTGGACACTTACTGTATGGAGACTCCAGCCCGCAGCAATGCAAGATCGGTCCAAGGGCTGAAAAGGTGGCGAGCAGTGGGCGTGAGAGCCACTCAATGTGTGCCGGGGCAAGATTTGCTGGATCGCCTCTGTCTGTTGCTTCACCTGAACTGCAGAACTGCTGGGCGAAGTCCTCAATGGTGTCACCGAAGAGGCCGACCTGGGAAATTAATTTGGCATTAATGAATTGTGCCTTGTCCGCAACCCTCATCTCAACCAGGTTCAGACACAGGTGGCACTCCTGGACCACAAGCTTGGACGCGTGAGCGACGCGCCGAACCCAGAAACCAGTCGTCAAGCCGCGAGTGCTCATGGGCGGGTGGAGGGTTCTACTCAAGCCCAGCACTTGCGGCAGCCTGGTCAAGCATGGAGGTCAGCTCCGCGTAGGTCTCAGACGGGGCTGCCATACCCGAATGAGGCAGCCTGATCGAGTCCTTGCCGTCCGACATCACCAAGGTGATCTCCGATGCAGCGATCAACATCTCATCTGCCTCACGAGTTCCGGAAGAGACATTAGGCTGGCGGTGATGCATGCCCGTCTCATCCCAGAACTGGACAGATGCAAACGAGCATACCGGGGAGTGGGTGGTCCATGGGGATTTACCCAGCGGAACAGTACCCATTGAAGCCACCGAATCGCCTTCAGCATTAACCAGAGCGGCCTCGTACCCGTAGGTAGAAGGACCCGTGAGGGGGGACAGCTGAAGTAGCTTTCCCTCGAAAGAACGAAAGCCACGACCGCAATGTTGCCATGGTCATGTTCTCGCAGTGAGAACATGAACCATCCACGAATGCTTCCTCAACGTGCTTTTGGCCCAGACACGTGAGACAGTGATCGTGACCATCATAAATTTCCATGGTATAGTTGACATTTCAGTGAAATTGCCAAAAATAAAAATATGTACCTTTTTAAAAGACAAAGAAGCACTTCTAAAATGCAAATAAAAATAACAGGGAACTTTTAAGTGATTTTTGAGATAGAATCTGTTACAACAAATTTTAACATAACATTTGATAGTCATAAAAAAATATAACACAACATTAAAGGAAGAAAAATACCTGAAGGAATGTAATCATCTTCATCACTCTGTTCTTTCTCTGTTGATGTCTCATCATCATCTTCATCACTCTGTTGTTCCACTGCTGTGGTTTCTCCTCTCATCTTCATCAGGTTCCTGCAGTCCAGCAACTTCACTGAACACATCTTCACAGGTGTCTGGCGCATCTGCTGTTCATCATCATCTTCATCACTCTGTTGATCCTCTGCTGTGTTTTCTTCTTTTATCTCCTGCTTCACTTCAATCTTCACTGGTGTCTGCAGCATCTGCTGTTCTTCATCATCTTCATGACTCTGTTCTTTCTCTGTTGATGTTTCATCATCATCTCTCTGTTGTTCCTCTGTTGTGTTTTCTTCTTTTATCTCCACTTGTATTACTTCAATCTTCACTGGTGTCTGCAGCATCTGCTGTTCTCCAGCATGAATCACATCCACCTGCTCTCTCATGATGAACATCTGACACAAAAACATCATCATTATTATGGACTGACATTCATCAAACTCTAAAACATTTTTATATTACATATGAAAAGATGTAAAAAAAAAAAAAAAAAAATCATTGTTTTTTGAGATGGGTATAAAAATAAATGTATGCTTTGAGTTTGGTTTTATTTAATTCCAGCACTAATATTACCAGCTGTTATAACAGACTTAGTCTCAGCCTCAGACTGCACGCCCACAGTCTGTGCACTAACCGTCTGACGCTTATAGAACACAACATTGGAAACGCTTTCTCAGTACAGTCACACCAAATCTGATTGGCTGACTTCTACAGAATTTCCGAGAGCTTAGTTTGCGCTGGTCCAGGTGGAAGCACGAGTCCACAAGGTACTGTGTTGATACAGAGTGCTTTTGAGGACTAAATAATCCCAGAATTTGCCCAAGTTTGCCAGGTTAGTCATATCAACTCTTTTAAAGATATTCAGTGTTTGGTTTGAGGCACATAGAAGAAATAAAGTGGACATCCATGAGCAAATCTGTATATTCTGTTTTGTTTACTTAGTTATGTCTGTGATATAATCCGTTCTGAGGTTCTGTGTTGTACTTCATCTCGCTACACATTTGTACAACTGTACAGATGTAGATGCTCAATAGTTCGGTTCACTTGGGGTGTGTTCACACTTGGCAAGTTTGGTTCAATTAAAACAAATTCTGGTGTGATTGCTCTGTTAGTGCGGTTCATTTGAACAAGTGTTAACGCTGTCAACACATAAGACAACCTATATAAAGCTTACACATACAACCTATATAAGGCTTGCATATACAGCCTATATAAGGCTTACACATAAAACCAATACACTTACAGCCATCAGCAATACATTCCCATACATTTAAGTGGGCTCGATTAACCCCGCTGCTGAAAATACCTGCACTTAACCCCACACAATTAGAACACTACAGACCAGTCTCTCTCATCTCATTCATGGTGAAAACACTTGAAAGGGCATGTTCCAATCAAATCTCTGCCTATCGCTCATAGAACAAGATGCTGGATGACAATCAATCAGGCTTCAAAAGTGGACACTCCAATGAGACTGCCCTGCTGTCTGTCACAGAATCACTGAGACAAGCAAAAGCTGGATCCAGATCATCCTTCCTGATTCTGCAAGACCTTTCTGCAGCCTTTGACACAGTCAAACATAAGACCCTACTCTACACCCTCTCTTCTCTGGGTATCACAGAAACAGTACTGGTTTAATTCCTATTACTCAGGTAGGTCCTTCAAGGTAGCCTGAAGAGGTGAGGTGTCCAAGTCACATCAGCTACTTACTGGGGTACCTCAGGGTTCAGTGCTTGGGCCACTTATCTTCTCTATATACACAACATCACTGGGACCCATAATCGGGCACATGGGTTCTCTTACCACTGCTACGCTGATGAAACACAGCTCTACTTGCCTTTCCAACCCAACGACACCACAGTGACCGCTCTGCCTGTTTGGCAGACACCTCGGCCTGGATGATGGATCACCACCAGCAACATATCCCAGCCAATACCGAACTCCTTGTCTTTCCAGCCAACCCTGCTGTTGAACACATCTCCGTACAGCTGGGTTCAACTACAGTAACGCCTTACAAAATGGTCATAAATGTAGGGGTAACCAACGATAACCAACTCAGTTTCACATATCACATCTCAAAGACTGCACTATCATGTAGATTTAAACCCTACAATGTCAGGAAGATAAGACCCTTCCTCTCGGAACATGCCACACAACTGCTCATTCAGTCACTTGTCATAACTAGACTGGACTACCATCATGCTCTCATTGCAGAACTCCCTGCATGCGCAATAAGGCCCTTGCAAATGATCCAGAATGCAGCAGCATGTCTGGTCTTTAATGAACCAAAGAGATTGTGTGTTACACCACTCCTTGTCTCTCTTCACTGGCTGCCTGCCGGTTGCTGCACGTATCAAATTCAAGGCTCTGATGCTAGTATCCAGAACAGTTACTGGGTGTGCTCCAGCATACCTAAAATAAATTCTGCACAGCAACATGGCCACCAGAAATCCGCGGCCGGCTAAGGAACGTCGCCTTGTTGTACACTTTCACTGACTTTCAGCTTCAGCATACCTAAATGGCTAAAAACACATAAAAAAATGGCTAAAAACACATCTTTTCCATGAGCACTTAAACAGTCACAAAAAAAAAAAAAAAATGAATGCTGCACTTTAATCTGTCTTGGATACTACTATTCTGATGATAGTGAAACTTTGTAATATGCCACTTTTCATACCAAAGTCTCCTTAAGATGATTTGCTTATGCAAGTGTCTTTGGATAAAAGTGTCTACCAAATGAATAAATTAAAAATGTAAAAATAAAGCTTACACATACAACCTATACGAGGCTTGTAATACAAATGATCAATAATACTACTAAATTACTATGAATACTAGTAATGATTAACACTAATCAGCATGAACATTTAGTCCACACTCCATGTCAAATTAAAAGTGATTAGACAAGGCAAGCCCATTAGCAGACTGATCAGAAAATGTCAAAGTCTGTCTTTTTATTCTTAAGAACAAATGAAAATATTTGAGAACTTCTGAATACTTTTTCAAGAATTGCACTTAAGAACGTTCTTAAACATTTTCGTGAATCCGGTATAGTGTATCAGCTATTGAACTCATTTACAAACAGCTATTTAAAGAGCTAATATATCAGAGATTTAATATACGTTTTTCCTGAAACTTAATATTTTAAAGAGTCCGTCACAAATCAATGCTACATTCTGAAATAATAAGCTTTTTACGGTCATTAAAACGTCAAGGAGAAAAACAACATGCATAGAAGAAAAAAAACTTTTAACATAAACATAATACTGATGCACATATAAATACATAAAATGACGTAAAATACATTAAACTCGTACCGAACTGGGCTCTCGGATTATCAGCTCTTCTTTCATCTTGTTTGATGGCGGTTAGAAAAACAACTCTCGGTGTTCTTCCGCCATCTACTGGACTGGAGTGAATCACAAACAGAGTTAGCCTGAAAAACTAGCACAGTTCATCGTTTTCATACAATAATTAAAAATGTTCACATTATTGTTATTATGCTTTTTTAATTTCGGTCTTTCAACAAAGAAAGTGAATTAATCATAATTAAGAGAATAAACGTGACCGATGTCCACACATAATAACAATAGCAAAACAGTGTTATTGAAACTCAAATGTTTTAGGCTATTATTGTTGAGAGTTGAAAGTAAAGGTAGTGAGTACAGATAGTAGTATTGTAGCTATTAAATATATACTTTGCTTTAACTAAAACATTCTTGATTTTGCTTTAGATTATGAGACGGTTCGGTTGGTTGAATGAAGCTTATCTTTAGTGGACACCAGATTGCAATAATCAATTGCTGGTTTTAACGATGTAGCTGGCAAAGACAATGACATGATGAATCGAAGAACCCAAGTGCAATTTAATAATAAATGTGAAAACCAAAAACCTTAACTATAAGCATGAATAAAACATAACTTAAACATTAACAAAAACTTGGTAGGCAAGGCTAAAACTTGATAAGTGCTACACAAACAAACATCAATTCTAGACAAGAGACAATGGCAAACATGAGGGCTTAAATACACAGACAAGGGGGAACATAAACCAATGATCAAACAGATACCTAAACAAGATAACAAGACTAATAACATAAAACCAATGACAAACTAGAACTAATAACAAAGTAATCAAACAATGAACAAATGAAAACAAGACACATGATCATGGAGGGAAAACAGGACATCACATGACTAGGGAAACGCATGACATGAACAGGACAAAACTTTTCAAAATAAAAGACATGAAAAACAGGAACCAACAGAATAAACATGACATATCCCCCCTCCCCCTCTACGTGGCGGCTCCTGATGCCCCAACACATGAACAAAAACACATAAAATATGACATAAGTCCAGATCTGTAGGGAGCTTGGGGAAGGGGGTCTTGTGGCATGATCTGGTGTGACAGAGCATGGGGCAGGCTGAGGTGTGGCTGTAACAGGGCCTGGAGCTGACTCTGGCTTGGCTGTGACATGGCCTGGAGCTGACTCTGCCCCACGTCATGGAAGCCAAGCCAAAGGCAGAGCCGTGGATAACTGGGAAACGACCTCCGTGGTCGTGTGCATGGGCAGAGACTTGGAAGTGACCTCTGTGGTCGTGGACATAGACAGAGTCTCGGGAACGACCTCTGTGGTCATGAACACAGGCTGAGAATCAGAGACAAAATCCCTTCTCCTCATCCTCCTCCATGAGGTTGAAGTTGGCGGTGCAGGCTCTGGGACAGACAAGGCTGGCAATGCTGGCTCTGGGATGGATGAGGCTTTCAGCATGTTGGCACTGGCAGGCATGGGCATTGTCTCGTTGGCCGTGGCAGGCGTGTGTGTTGGCTCTTTGGCCATTGTATGGGATGCTGGCTCGGCGGCCACCATGACGTGAAACTCTGGCTCGGTGGCGGCCATGACGTGAAACTCTGGCTCGGCGGCCACCATGATGTGAAACTCTGGCTCGACGGCGGCCATGTCGAGGAACTCTGGGTCGGCATCCGCCTCCCCCACAGTAAACGTGGAACCAATGATCTGCACCTGAAAAATTTCCTTGAGGGTGACCTCATTAAAGCCCACCTTGCTGGCCAGATCATAGAAGTCCTCAACATAATCCTCTAGGGGATGACTACCCTGACATATGGCGTAGGAGTAGATTACTGGGTTCATGGTTGGCGGTCTAGCATTCTGTAACGATGTAGCTGGCAAAGGCAATGACACAATGAATTGAAGAACCCAAGTGCAATTTTATAATAAATGTGAAAACCAAAAACCCTAACTATAAACATGAATAAAACAACTTAAACATGAACAAAAACTTGGTAGGCAAGGCTAAAACTTGATAAGTGCTACACAAATAAACATCAATACTAGAGAGACAATGGCAAACATGAGGGCTTAAATACACAGACATGGGGGAACATAAACCAATGATCAAACTAAACTAAACCAGATAACAAGACTAATATATAACAAGACGATAACAAGATGATGGTACCGCAGATTTATTTATTTATTTATTTACCTTTATTTTACCAGGAAATAGTCCCATTGAGATTCAGAATCTCTTTTTCAAGGGAGTCCTGGCCAAGACAGCAGAATAATAGTTCCATATTAAAAAGTACATATACAAACATTAAAAAAAACAAGACAAAAAAAATAAATAAATACATTTTGGCAATTTAACATACTCTGAACACAATCACCAGCCGCTCTCAGTAACAGCACATGTGCATCTAGTACTCAAACAGTCCTTTATCCTCAGTTTAAATTGTGTCATTGTCGGTAAACAGTCAAATTTTAGCTGATTTTGCAATTTATACCAGGAAAACGTTGCAAAAACTTTAAAGGCACTTTCACCGAAGACAGTTTGCGTTCGTGGGATTTCATACATGATTTGCCCATATGATCTAAGATTACATTTCCTGGTAGTGACTTTAATAGTCAAAAGAGAGCATAAGTAAGAAGGCAGTTTACAAAGGATGGCCTTAAAAAGAAAAATATACCAGTGCTCCAGCCTGCGATTGTGCAGAGATGGCCAACCAACACTCTCATACAAGCTACAATGATGAGTACGGAAACTGGAATTAGTTACAAATCTTAGTGCTGCGTGATATACTGAATCCAGCATTTTCAAAGAAGATTTATTTGCATGCATGTATAAAATATCACCATAATCCAGCATTGACATAAATGTTGTTTGTATAAGTGTTTTTCTCGTACTAAAAGAGAAACAGCCTTTGTTTCTATAATAGAAACCCAACTTTACTCTTAGTTTTTTTGTTAGACCCTCTATATGCTGTTTGAAGGACAAATTTTCTTCTAAAAGGAAACCAAGATATTTATAGGCTGATACTCAGTCAATTACTTTCTCATCTAGTGTAGCAATTGGACAAGCATCTTCTGTTTTCCTTGATTTAGAAAAAGCACATCATTTTAGTTTTATCTGAGTTTAGTACAAGTCTCAAAATGCAGATTCATCTGAATAATTTTAAAAGCAGATTGCAGGTCCTCAATAGCAATTGTCAAGGCTGGTGCAGAACAGCACAAAACAGTATCGTCCGCATAAAAATGACACTGCATTTGTTACATTTTGACTCAAGTCATTTATATAAATAGTAAATAAAATAGGACCCAAAATGGACCACTGGGGGACACCATTTTGTATAAGTAATGAGTTTGAGGACACACCATCAACACGAACACTTTGTGTTCTGCCACTCAAATAATTATCAAACCATTTGACTGCTTTTGGAGACATTCCAATATCCACCAATCTCTGAGACAGGACATAGTGGTCAACTGTGTCAAACGCCTTTGAAAGATCTAAAAACAGTGCAGCACAATATTCTTTAGAATCAATAGCACTTATAAAATCATTTAACACTTTCATAGTGGCAGTGACAGTGCTATGTTTTTTACTGAAAACCCGACTGTGAATCATTTAAAATATTTTTTGTTAGTAAATAGTCTTTTAACTGGTCACTTATAAGTTCTTCTAAAACCTTGGCTAAAGCAGATAGCTTAGATATTGGCCTATAATTATTTGGGTTTGATCGGTCACCACCCTTTAATAAAGGAGTGACATATGCTGACTTCAAAACACTTGGTATTAATCCAGTTTCAATAGTCAGGTTGAAAATGTGTGTTAAAGGTTCTGCAATATGTTCAGCAGCAATATTTAAAAAGTATGGGTCCAACCCATCAGGACCAGCGGATTTCGTAATATTTAACCCTATAAGAGCATCATACACCTCCTTCGTTCCAATAGGAACAAGATAAAAATCGATTGGTACATTTTCCCTAGACAAAGAGTAGTCCTCTTGTCTCCTCTGTTTTGTTGCATGCTCAAACAACAACCCAGAAGATATAAAGTGCTGATTCAGTGAATCTAGTATACTTTTCCTATCTGTAATAATTTCATCGTGTAACTTCAATATATTTGGCATGACAGTATCCCTAGAGTCAGAAGACAGTGATTTTATAACTTTCCAAAATTTTGAGGGATTAGCTGAACTATCACATATTTCATTTACATAAAAATCTGATTTTGCTTTACGAATTTGAGAGACACATTTGTTTCTCAGGTGCCTAAAGTTTTGCCAGTCTGAGCTATTTTTGGATTTCTTTGCAATTGACCAAGCAAGATCACGTTCATGAATTAGATCAGACAATTTCTCTGAAAACCACGGATTATCACGCCCTTTAATCTTATATTTCCTAAAAGGAGCATGCTTGTTTATAATGTCCAAAATAGTGATTTAAAATATTTCAACGCTATTTCGGGATCTGGTATCAAATTCACTCTGGTCCAGTCACAAAGATTAAGATCAATAAAAAAGGCTTGTTTACAGAACAATTTCAGATTTCTCTTAACTATTATACGCGCTTTACATTTAGATATCCTGGCATCTCTCACACCAGCAATAACGCAGTGATCACTCATATCATTTGCAAAAACAGCAGTAGCTTTGTATTTCTGCGGCACATTTGATAAAAACAAATCAAGAAGCATAGACTTGTCCGGCTGTTTAAAATTTGGCCTAGTAGGTGAGTCTATAATTTGGGTCAGATTCGCTGAGTCACAAAAACTTTTCATTTGATCAGATGCAGATGTTAGCCAATCCCGATTTAAGTCACCCATTAAAGCCAACTCAGTATATTTTATAGAAGTCAAACAGTCAGACAATGAGGACAATGTGTCCTTTGGCGCAGAATGAGGTCTATAGCATCCCGCAACTGTCATAACATAATTTTGCGATAAATCAATTTTTAACACTAGCAATTCAAATTGTCTAGGCACAGACTTGGATAATTGTACTGATGCCTGTAAATTGTACTTTTTACATAGATTGCCACTCCTCCACCTTTAGCACGATGATCAGTACGAAATAAGTTATACCCCTCCATATAAATATAACTATCAGGAGTAGATCTACCCAGCCAAGTCTCAGATAACACCATAATATCCACATTTGTTGGTTTGGCCCAAATTCTAACCATATCAATTTTTGGTAATAGACTTCTCACATTTATTTGGTATTAAAACCAATACCTGACCTCTTTAAAAAATCAGCAGGAGTTTGCAGTGATATCATATCTGTCACAGGACCTGGGTTAGGTTGCACATTTCCTGACATCAACAACATAAGTGTAATGATACATTTCAACACATAATGCTTTCTGCAATCTTTAGAGCACTTTTTAGAGTCCCCACTCATTGTGATTTTGGGCCAAGAGTTTTTTGATGGAATAAAAAAGTCACTTAAAAGGAGCAGGCTTAATAGATGCTTCAAATCTCCATGTTGTGAAAACAGGCTCGTGTCATACATTGTGTCATACACACAGCTCATCTGACTGCCGACTGGATTCTGTGCATAACCAGTAACCTTTAATCGTGATAACATATAAAATCTATTTAAAGAAACGTTATAGTTACTCACTGGGACCTCCTGGTGAACTTCATAGTCTGAGATTTTAGACAGACAGAGCAAAGATAGAATGGCAAGAATCATAATCGCCATGATGGAATTTGCACACCATAAAGCAGGGTAGCCAGAGTGTGGATGATGGAATGGAGGCCAGGCTATAAATAAAACCAGTTTTTAGTTGATGTAGACCCAGGCTGTAGCTGAAGTAGACCCAGGCTGGAGCTGGAGCAGAAAGCCAGGCTGTAATTAATGTAGACCCAGGCTGTAACTGGTGCAGGGAAAGTAATACAGGTTTAAACAAAAATGAACACAGAGATCCAGGCAAATGCCTAACTCAGCAGCAGATGGTTTGTAGTTAGAAGGCTGGTAGATGCTGGTAGATGCTGGTAGATGAAAGCTGGTAGATGATGGAATGGAGGCCGGGCTGTAGATAAAACCAGTTTTTAGTTTGTATAGACCCAGGCTGTAGCTGAAAAAGACCCAGGCTGGAGCTGAAGCAGAAAGCCAGGCTGTAATAAATGTAGACCTAGGCTGTAACTGGTGCAGGGAGAGTGATACCGGTTTACATCGAGAATGAACGCAGAGATCCAGACAAAACGCCTAACTCAGCCGCAGATGGTTTGTAGTTAGAAGGCCAAACTGATTTAGGCACAGCACGTGGAATAGTTCTCCTGTTAAAACTTTTCAGTTGGATTGCACCAAACGTTGTTTTAAGGCAAAAAGAAATTGTTTCGAGAAGATGCCAAAATCCATTTAAAAAACAATTTAAAACGATTTAAAACAAAACAAACACTTAAAAAAACAGAACAGAACAAAGGATAAGCTGCCATCTTGGAAAGTGGGCGGGGGGAATGATGCCCAGATGGCCGCCTCTGTGTGGAGCGCTCCAATTCTTTTGTTGTTTTTGTTTGCTTGTCCTGTGTTTAGTAATCTTTTTCTAGTCAGTTTTACCAGGGACGAACTCCTGAACATTCGGCAGCACATACCAGATAATCTTTTCCCGGTTTTTGAATATTCAGCTGTTTTGCTGGACATTTTAGTCACGCTGGTTAAACTCAGTCAGCACGGCGTTCGAACAGCACTGTCGAGCATTCATCTAGCGAATCTCCACTCTCTTCCCAACAAAACTGGCGAACTACATCTTATGAGTACATCCTGTTCTTAAGGTAAGACTTAACTAATAGGTTGTAAGCTCTCAGTAAAGTGAGGCGTAGTCACATAATATGACGTTTATCCGTATTTATCAAATAAGCAGCCTTCAAATTTATACACAGAATTGTTAAAAAGCCAATTTGATCTTGTTATGGATGATGTTCAAACCTTGTTTGTAATAAATTATATCCCCATTAAAATATGATACGTAATAAAAGTAGATTTAATAAATAGCATAACTGCCCTGTGTAAATAATATATAGGAACTGTATCTAAAATAAATAAGGGGTGATAAATAAATACTAATACAACAGGCTGGAAAAAGACTTTTATTTATTTTAATACCATTTTGCCTGGTTTGAATAAGGTGAGGAATTTCAGCACCGAATGCGCACACTCGTTGGTGAGGTGCGCGGTCATTGAGATGGAGTCTAACTCCATGCCGAGATGCTCTGAACCGGGGCGAGCTTGATCTTTTCCCAGTTGACCTGAAGCAGGTGGCTGAGGTGCGCGAGCACCTGGTCCCTGTGGATGTATAGTGAATCTCTAGAGTGGGCTAGGTGAGCCAGTCGTCGAGATAATTGAGTGTGCGGATGCCCACTTCCCTTAGCGGGGCAAGGGCTGCCTCTGTGACCTTCGTGAAGATACGAGGGGACAGGGACATGCCGAAGGGGAGGACCTTGTACTGATATGCTTGGATGTCGAACGCAAACTGTAGGAAGGGTCAGTGTCGAGGCAAGATAGAGATGTGGAAGTACGCGTCCTTAGGGTCTACCGCTGCAAACCAATCTTGATATCGGACGATGATGGACACCAAGTATCGCTTCACTCGACACAACGTTGAAGTGAGCGACAGACAGAGAACCATAGTTTTCAGGCACCCCAGAACATTTGACATGAATATTGAGACAAATTGAGTAAGATTAATGCTATGCTGCTATAGATCAAACAGCTGATCTTAATTAAGGACAAAAAGAGTTAGAACGATTTATTAAACTTTCCATTAGAGTGACCAATTGTATGAAATCCTGCCTGACAGAAAATATTACTTGTCCATTCTTGCCATCGTCCACTGTCCATCAGACCCACCATCTGGAATCCTCAGAGGAACCCAGGCAGATCGACTCATTCGGTTTAATTCCCTCATAATGCCACCGCTGCATTCAACTCAACAGTAGTTGGGGAAAGGTCTCATCATTCAACAAACTGCCCCAGTAACCCTCTACATTGGCTTCAGCCATTATGATCATCTCTTTTCTGGTGTTGGATCAACTTCAGATGTAATCCTCGGCAGGCCATGGTTGGTGAAACATTCTCCTGTGATGTCCTGGGTGTCTGGAGAGATCCTGTCCTGGGGTGAGTCCTGCTTCTGGAGTTGCCTGGCTCTTCCTTGTTGAGTCCCTGGTGCCACTACCCACTCAGATCCACCACATCATGTGTCTATCTTCACCACCTCCATAGAAAGCCTCCTGAGTGATCGCAAACTTGATATTCCTCCAGTCTACCTGAATTACTGAGATGTATTCAGCCCTCAAAGAGCTTCACAGTTAACACCTCACTGATCATGGAACTGTGCCATTGGCCTCCTAGGTCCATGCTGCCCTGGAAACTCTACGGGATGCAACAGTGTTCACCAAACTCCACCAGCACAGAGATTACAACCTCATCCAAATATGGAAAGGAGACGAATGGAAGACTCCCTTTATAACACCTACTGGCAACAACGAATACCAGGTGATCCCCTATGGACTGGCACTCCCACTCCCTCCGTATGCCAAGGGTTCATGAATGAGATCTTCTAGAATACCTTCAATGATTCATAATCATTTACATTGACAACATCCTCATCTTCTCATGAACCCTATATGTCACACTGATCCTGGAATAGCACTGTGAACCTCAGTTGTTGCTCAAGGCAGAGAAGTGCACATTCCATCAGCCCTCTGTTCCCTCTCCAGTTCCTGGCATACTTCATTGGTCCCAAGGGCAAGCAGATGGACCCAGGGAAGAAACAGGCAGTATAGACATGGCCACAACCAACAACAATGAAAGACTTACAACACTTCCTTGAATTTGCAAACTTTTACCACAGATTTATCAGGAACTACAGTACCATCGCTGCACCACTCACTTTCCTCCTTCGTTCTAAACCCAAAACTCTGTCTTGCCCCAGGGTCCAAAAACATTAAGGCGGATGCCCTTTCCCAGCTTCATTCTCATGACGCTACGATCACCACTCCAGAACCCATCCTTCCTCCATCCCTCATCATCAGCCCCATCCAGTGGACCCTGGACAAACAAATTGCTGAAGCTACCTCCACAAACCTTCTTCACCGGGGTGTCCAGAGGGATGCACTTACGTACCCACATCTCTCCGCTTACCTCGTACTGGTCAGCCCAGCACCAATCAGACCCTATCGCTACTGGTGGCCTCATATGCCCCAGGACGTCCAACACTTTGTCCAAGCCTGCACTGATTGTGCCATGTCGAAATCTCCTCATCACCTTCCAGCTGGCAAACTCCTTCTGCTGTCCATACCCCATCATCCCTGGTCACACCTAGTAGTGGACTTCATAAAGGATTTACCAACCTCCAATGGTTACACCTGTGTTATGATGGCAGTCGATAATTTTTCTAAAGCCTGTTGATTGGTACCTCTAAAGGGCCTACCTACAGCTCTAGACGCCGTGGAAGCACTAATCCATCACATCTTCCGAAATTTCGGACTCCTGGAAGACATAGTGTCTGGCAGTGGTCCTCAGATCATTTATTGGGTCTGGAAGGCATTCTTCTCCTTCTCTGTGTGTCAGTAAGCATCTCATCTGGTTATCACCCTCATACTAAAGGACAGATGGAACAAAATATCCAAGAGATGTTGAGACCTCATCTGAGGTCATAACAGTTAACCACTTGTTTGAAGAGAGTAAGAGGGTCTGGGATACTGCTCAAGTCCACCTACAAAGGGCAGTCAAACACCAAAAGAGTCAGACCGATGCTCGGCACTCCACCCCACCTCCATACCAGCCCGGGCAAAAGGTCTGGCTCTCCACAAGAGACTTTCAGCTGCCATGTAGAAAGTCCCCGATACATTGGTCCCTTCATCACCACCGGACAGATAAATGCAGTCACATACTGGCTTGTTACCCTCAAACTACAATATTACACCTACCTTCCATTTATCTCTACTTAAACCTCACCATCGTTCTTGGTCTAATAATAGTTATCCTTACCAAACAAATTCACTTTTTATTTTTTAAAGTACCAAACAAATTCACTTTTTATTTTTTAAAGTGGCAAGGGAGCCATTTACCCTACACCTGGGGTAAAAAGCTCCCTTACTTGGGCTAAAAGGCCCCCAGGGGGTTGTAATGATAGTGTAGATACCAGGGCAAAATATATCATGCACAATTTAACAACTTAGACAAATACTTTTGACACAGCAAGATGCTTTTTGAGAATCAAATTAAGATAATACTTCAGAAAATGGTGCATAATTTCTTGTTTATTTCAATCACATTTGACATTTAATTACATCTCAAGTATTCTACAAACAAATGAATCTCCATTGTGATTGAATCAGTCAATGTGAGCCCACTTTGAACATTCTTAAAAAAAGAGTAGCTAAAAAAGATGAAGAAATGGAGTCACCTCCTCTATGTTGGTGCATTAATTTATTATCCAAAATATTTGGAAATATGTGAATGAGGGAAAAAAATTCAGTAATAATGAACATATGCAATGTACAGATCATGCAATTTTATAATTATTGAAACAAACCATTTTCAAATTGAAATAATTGTTTAAATTATACATTTTATAAGGTTAGAATAGAAAAAAATTGCCCTTGAAATGGTAAAAAAATCCCAATGGAAATCAAATATTGGCCCCTAAATGGAAAACTTGATTCATGACCCTGGTTCTATCTGACCAATAAAGGAACTGAGAAAAGTGACTTGGTCTTGGAAAATATCTCTTTAAGCAAATGGTTGTACAGATGTAGGTATATTTGCACCAGCTTTCTAATAACTTTCTAACAACATGTTCATGTTGACTGATTTCAAGGTAGCTGGAGCTCCAGGTCACACCTACCGATGACACAGACCAATAGCAGTAAGAAGGTGTTTAGCAGTTTTCCTAAAAAGCTCACTCCAGCAAACTGTTATGAACCACCGCAACAAACGCAACAAAAAAATGTTGTTCTAAATGATGTCACACTCGTTCATTCTTTCATTTTGTAGGAAGTATATCGAGGCCTTAAGGGGGAAAATCCCTCCCCATTTTTAGAAATGAATTTCAGGCCATGAGTGGCATGGTTTCGCTCCAGTATGAATTCTCTGATGCGTTTTTAGGTTTTCTGACCGAATGAAACTCTTTTCACAGTGTGAGCACTTGTAAGGCTTCTCTCCAGTATGAATTCTCTCGTGTGTTTTCAAGTTTACTGACTGAGTGAAACTCTTTTCACAGTGTGAGCACTTGTATGGTTTCTCTCCAGTATGAATTCTCAAGTGTGTTTTCAGGTTTACTGACTGAGTGAAACCCTTTCCGCAGTGTGAGCACTTGTATGGTCTCTCTCCAGTATGAATTCTCTCATGTATTTTCAGGTCATGTGACTGAGTGAAAAATTTTTCACATTGTGAGCACTTGTAAGGTTTCTCTCCAGTATGATATCTCTCGTGGGTTTTCAGGTGTTTTGACTGAGTGAAACTCTTTTCACAGTGGGAGCACTTGTAAGGCTTCTCTCCAGTATGAATTCTCTCATGTTTTTTCAGGTGTTCTGACTGAGCGAAACGCTTTTCACAGTGGGAGCACTTGTATGGTTTCTCTCCAGTATGAATTCTCTTGTGCGTTTTCAGTATTTCTGATCGAGTGAAACTCTTTTCACAGTGTGAGCACTTGTATGGTTTCTCTCCAGTATGAATTCTTTGGTGCAGTTTCAAGCTGCTGGCTGTAGTAAAGGTCTTCCCACATTCAAAGCACACATGTTCCGCCACATCGGTATGTATTTTCTGGTGCTGTTTTAAATAGGACATGTGTGTAAAACTCTTTCCACAAAATGAACACTTGTGAGGCTTCTCATTTGTGTGAATTTTCAAATGTCTTTTTAGGTACTGTGCCAGAAAAAATGTTTTACCACACTGATCACATTCAAATGACTTTTCTCCAGAGTGACAAAAGAAATGACTCTTGAGACTGGGTGCATAAGCAAAACTTTTTCCACACTGATGGCAACTGTAAGGTTTCTCTCCAGTATGAACTCTCATGTGGTCATTAAGATAGCGTTTAAATGTGAAACCTTTCCCACACTGATGGCAAGTGTAAGGTCTCTCTCCAGTATGAACTCTCATGTGTATATTAAGATTGCGTTTACGTGTGAAACATTTTCCACACTGAGAGCAGTTCTTGGTTGGTCTTCGAGGATTTTTAGGTGAGAAATTGTCTTCTGTCTTTGAGCCACTTATATATTTGTTTCCAGTTATGAAACCATGCTGTTCCTCCTCCACTTCCTGTAGCTCTTCACGTTTTTCTCTCACAGCCATCAGCTCTACAACAAACACAATAAATTCACAAAAATCAATTCAAGAGGGACACATTTGAATAAAGAAAAATGTAACCCTAATTTAATTGCAGAACATGACAAATGTCCAGTATATATTTGTGATTTTTGCTGTGCAAAAGGTTTATATTCATACAGGGTTCCTTCAGGTTTAATAAAGCTAACTTTAAGACTTTTTTAAAACCAACTACAGGAAATTTAGGGGGAAATTGAAGGGAATACAATACACAAATATGTTATCTAAATGTAAACGTCTAGGGAGCACATGAAGTCATATTTTTAGCAACACTTCGAAGTTTAAAAATGCAACTTTCAACAGATCTCCATTACTTTTTAACTCATATTAAAAAGTATATTATAAGGCTTGAATGCCTCTGCTCCCAACCAGCAGAATGTGGGAATAACTTTTACCCTCTGATCAGACACATTGTATCAGCCATATTCCTCTACTACAGTGTTTTCCAAACTGGGGGTATGTGAGGTTATATATATATATATATATATATATATATATATATATATATATATATATAAAAAATACAATATTTTATCTGTTATTTTTGTATACATTCTGAAAGAGATGTGAAAACTTAAAACACAAAAGGGGAGCGCAAACTTCTGCACAGCGATGTCGTTAGTGAAAATGTATATTTTATTTTAGATTTTCTCAATTTAACCACATTTTTTGCTTTTTTTTAAATGTACAAATTCCATGTAGCCTATTCTATCCATATGATGTCGTATTGCACGTGTAATTATGAAATGATTTGTCAAGTCAGGTACACATTTTACCACAAAAACACATTGAATGCGTACCAAACAAGCCATATGTTTTGGACAATCGGGTGAAGAGAGGGGCGGAGCTATCAACCGATCACCATCTGGTGGTGTGTTGGGTCAGGGGGTGGGGAAAGACTGGACAGACTTGGGAAGTACAAGCGAGTAGTGCGGGTGAACTGGGAACGTTTGGAGGAGGCCCCTTTCTACAAGATCTTCAACTCACACCTCCAGAGGAGCTTTTCAGGCATCCCTGCCGAGGTTGGGGACATTGAACCGGAGTGGACAATGTTCAAAGCTTCCATTGCTGAAGTCGCGGTGGAGAGCTGTGGCCTCAAGGTTTTAGGTGCCGCAAGGGGTGGTAATCCTCAAACACCGTGGTGGACACTGGTGGTCAGGGAAGCCGTCCGACTGAAGAAAGAGGCCTTCTGGGATTTGTTGTCCCAGAGGTCTCCGGAGGCAGTTGCAAGGTACTGACAGGCCCGAAGGGCTGCGGCCTCTGCCGTGAGGGAGGCAAAGCAGTGGGTGTGGGAAAAGTTCGGAGAAGCCATGGAGAAGAACGTTCGGTCCGCACCAAAGTGCTTCTGGAAAACCGTCCACCACCTTAGGAGGGGGAAAGGGGGAACCATCAAAGCTGTATACAGAAAAGATGGGACGCTGTTGACCTCAACGAGGAGGTTATTGGGCAGAAGGAACACTTTGAAGAACTCCTAAATTCCAACACGCCCTCTATGGCAGAGCTGGAGGCTGATGGGGGATCAGATTCCATTTCCCTTGGGGAGGTCACTGAGGTAGTCAAAAAACTCCGCAGTGGAAAAGCCCCGGGGATTGATGATATCTGACCAGAAATGCTGAAAGCTTTGGATCTGGAGGGGGTGTCATGGATGACATGCCTCTTCAACATTGCGTGGAAGTCTGGGACAGTGCCTAAGGAGCGGCAGAACAGGGTGGTGGTTCCCCGCTTCAAAAAGGGGGATCAGAGAGTGTGTGCCAACTACAGGGGTATCACACATCTCAGCCTCCCTGGTAAAGTTTACTCCAAGGTGCTGGAGAGGAGGGTTCGCTAATTGTCGAATCTCGGATTGAAGACGAACAATGTGGGTTCCGTCCTGGTCATGGAACGACGGACCAGATCTTAACTCTCGCAAGGATCCTGGAGGGGCCTGGGAATATGTCCATCTGGTCTACATGTGTTTTGTGGATTTGGAGAAGGCGTATGACCGGGTTCCCCGGGAGAGACTGTGGGAGGTGCTGCGGGAGTACGGGGTGGGGGGGGTCCCTTCTTAGGGCAATTAAATCCCTGGACGTCCAAAGCGAGAGCTGTGTCCGGGTCCTCGGCATGAAGTCGAGTTCATTCCATGTGGGGGTTGGTCTCCGCCAGGGCTGTGCTTTGTCACCAATCCTGTTTGTGATATTCATGGACAGGATATCGAGGCGTAGTTGGGGTGGGGAAGGTATGCGGTTCGGTGGGCTGGGGATCTCATCGTTGCTTTTTGCAGATGATGTAGTCTTCATGTCATCATCGGTCTATGACCTTCAGCTCTCACTGGATCGCTTGGCAATTGAGTGTGAAGCGGCTGGGATGAGGATTAGCACCTCTAAATCTGAGACTATGGTTCTCAGCAGGAAACCAATAGAGTGCGTACTCCGGGTAGGGAAGGAGGTATTGCCCCAAGTGAAGGAGTTCAAGTACCTCGGGGTCTTGTTCACGAGTGAGGGGACAATGGAACGGGAGGTTGGCTGGAGAGCAGGGACGGTATTGCACTCGCTCTATCGCACCGTTGTCACAAAAAGAAAGCTGAGCCGGAAGGCAAAGCTCTTGATCTACTGGTCAGTTTTCATTCCTACTCTCACCTATGGTCATGAAGGCTGAGTCAAGACCGAAAGAACTAGGTTGCGAGTACAAGCGGCCGAAATGGGCTTCCTCAGAAGGGTGGCGGGCTTCTCCCTTAGAGATAGGGTGAGGAGCTCAGTCATCCATGAGGAGCTCTGAGTAGAGCCGCTGCTCCTTTGCATTGAAAGGAGTCAATTGAGGTGGTTTGGCCATCTGGTAAGGATCCCCCCCTAAGCACCTCCCTAGGGAGGTGTTTCAGGCATGTCCAGCTGGGAGGAGGCCTCGGGGATGACCCAGGACTAGGTGGAGAGATTACATCTCCACACTGGCCTGGGAATGCCTCGGGGTCTCCCAGTCAGAGCTGGTTAATGTGGCTCAGGATAGGGAAGCTTGGGGCCCCCTGCTGGAGCTGCTGCCCCCCCCGACCAGACTTCGGATAAGCGGTTGAAGATGGATGGATCACCCTAAAAAAAAAAAAAAATCCTACATTTTTAAAAAATGGAATAATATGGATTAAATGGAGCACCGAACGCATGCAGATAGTCCTACAGAATACATCTTTTTTGTAATATATATAATAGTGTAAGTGCTGCTAAACCACCCCGGAAGGTGCGTGCCTCGCTTTGTGTCTGGCAAGCGGGAGAACAAAATGTTTTCACCACAGTGAAATTTTTTTTTTAAAGTCTAAATGCCAAGAAACATGGATTGAAGAAGAATATTTTGGTAGACAAAAACATGTTGTGAATTTTGGAAATGATTACAGCTGTGGCAAAAAGTATTGGCAGTGATATCAATTTTGTGTTTTGCAAAGTTTGCTGCTTCAATATTTGTAGATTATTTTTTCACATGTTTCTATGGTATACTGAAAAACAATGATAAGCATTTAATACATTTTAAAGGATTTTATTGGCAAAAACACACAATTTATACAAGGGATCAATATTTTCAGTGTTGATCCTTGTTCTTCATAACCTTTGCAATTCGACCTGGCATGCTGGATATCAGCTTCTGGGCCAAATCCTGACTGATGGTGACCCATTATTTCCTTATTAGCGCTCAGAGATGATCACAATTTGAGGGCTTCTGCTTGTCTACTCGTCTTTTGAGGATTGACCACAGGTTCTGGGGAGTTGCCTGGCCATGTATCCAAAATTTCAATATAATGATCTCCGAGCCACTTCATTATCACTCTTGCCTTGTGACATGGTGCTCCATCATGCTGGAAAATGCACAGATCATCACCAAATTGCTCCTGGAATGTTGGGAGAAGTTGCTCTTGCAGGATGTTTTGATACCATTCTTTATTCATGGCAGTGTTTTTGGGCAGAATTGTGAGAGAGCCCACTCCCTTGGATGAAAAGCAACCACGCACATGGATGGTTTCAGGATGCTTCACAGTTGGCACGACACAGGACTCATGGTAGCGTTCACCTTTTCTTCTCCGGACTATCGATTTTCCATAAGTCCTAAACAGTCCGAATGGGGCTTCAGAGAAAATAACTTTGTACCAGTAGTGCAAAGTTAGCAGAAGGCTGCCCAATCCTTGTACTTCCTACAGAATTTCAGTCTGTTCTTGATGTTTTTCTCGGAGAGAAGTGGCTTCTTTGCTGCCCTTCTCGACACCAGGATATTGTCCAAAAGTCTTCGCCTCACTGTGATTGCATATGCACTCACACCAACCTGCTGCCAATATTGAGCAAGCTCTGCACTGGTGGTGACATGATTCCATTGCTGACTTCTCAGGAGGAGACACAGGAAATCTCTACCTTCCATGTGCAGCTCCCACACACTAACTTGTGACATTTGTTACAAGTGTCCTTTGTTTTGTTTTTCTTGCAGTTTTTCCGCACATTGCACTGCAGTCTCTCCATCTGCAGCTGCTCCTGCCTGGGTCCTGGCTCTTACACCATCAGCTGTGTGGCTTTTGCTCTCATGTGTCCGGAGCGAAGTTCATTTGCCAGTCGCATTATGATATTCCTCCGTGACATTCTCTAATTTGTGCATTTCTTGAACAGGATGGAAGCATTTATCGCAGCCAGGTCAAGGATATTATAAAACACAGCCACTGGCCATCTACGTGTGAGTGCTTTCACGGACTATTACCTCACCAATTGATCTAGCACATCTACTCCGACCTTGGTTCTGTTGTAGTATGTCTGGTTTAGCCTTTTGGCCACTTGTGATGGCAACAGCTGTGTGGATGGTATTGAGAACGAGAAGTTTTTCCTTGTTTTGCACTGATAGACTGTAAGCATTGCATTGTCACTTCTCAGCACCTCCGTGGTCTGCTCTCATCTGCTCTTATTCACTGTGCCAATGAGACTGCTTTTATTGGCTGGTTTGAGGTAAGAAAAAAGTTGTCAGTGGTGATGTTCCTCCACTTCCCCAAGTAAGGCTCAACCATTTTCAGCACCACACTGTCTCCGAGTCGCTGACCTGGCCACCGCGTCTCCTCTTTGCCCAGATATGGCGCACCGTTCACCATATATTTAGTATCGACATCAACAGCGACCCAGAACTTTATACCAAATTTATTGGGTTTGCTTGCTATACTGGATGAAGCTGCACCTTGCTTTTGTTGGGAAGAGCTGCTCATCAACAGTAATGTCGGCACCGGGCTTGTAGCAAGCGATGCTGATTTGGACGAATTTCTCCCAAATCTCGGTCACCAGGGCAAACTTTTTCTCTAGCAGGCAGGTGCGTCTGGTCTCCTTTTTTATCAAAATGCAGGATTTGCATGATTTCCTTGAATTCTGAAAAATGCATAGCACCAGTCGGCTGACCGAAAGCTCCCCAAGTCCATGCCTTTTTCACCTTGCGCGCCACAAATTTAGATGAGAGCAATGAAGGCCTTTAGCTCATCGACTACAATATCACGAGCTGTCCTCCTTGACTGTGTGCCTCAGCAGCGGTGCAGACCCTGATACGCTTCAACATGCCATAATCAACCAAACAGAGAAAAGTGGTGAGGGCATCTTCAATGTTGTGCTTTGCGTGCGCTGTGGGGCCTGCAGCTTCTGTCATGACATTTTGACTTTGTAGCCTTTCTCTATTTTCTCCCCACTGTAGAACAGTCCACACAGTGCCGTCTTTCACCACTTCATGCCTCTCTGCTGAAGGTGGACTTAGTGAGACAGCATCTTCATCCAGTGGCGAGTGCTCTTGTGGTTGACACAGCAGGCACAGCTGGTGAGTCAGGATTTTGCACTAATAAGCTTGTAATAATTAGCTTGAAATATCAATCTTATCAGGGTAATATTAGCCTTTATGCATTAGGCTATACTATAACACTAGCATAATAATAATAATAACACAGTAATAATAATAATAATAATAGAGGCTATATTGTCATAACATTGAAGTAGGATATTATTGATAACAGTCAATAATCTTCCTAGGATCAGCCTAACATACCTGGAACAGATGGAATGACAGCAGTTGTCAAATTGGAGGTGTCCAACCAGCTTTTTTAAAGAAACGGCATTATCTCTGAATCACGCTCAGAGTTAGTGTCAGCTTAACAGACATGAGACATCACTATCTGAAACTGCGAAGGTAAGAGGGCCGCTGCCAGCCGCTGAAACGCTGCAGGGTATGAGAACGCCGACCGCAAGCGGGGAGGGGCTCCTGGCCGACCCCTTTGAGTGGGAAAACTGCTGCCAGGGGAGACCCCTTCTGTTTCCCAAGAACGAGGTGGGGCGTGCCTCCGATCCGTCCAGGGAGGCGTGGCTGTTGTCCGTTGGAGGAGTGGCCGAGGACCAAGATATGTCGTATCTGATGATCCATGTTGGCCTTTCCCTCTCTTTTTTAAAATGTTTTTTTGTTAATTTGGCACAATCGCTGTTATGGCGTGTAGGTGCCCATTTTCTTTTGTTTCCCTCCCCTTGTCCCCGCCCTCATCCAGGTAGATGGGTATGACCTCCCAGCAGACGGGGCGTTAGGTATGCCCCTCCCCAGGGAAAGGGGGTACGTTATGCCGGGGGCTCCCTGAGGGTGAAAAATGACAGGGCGGAGGGTGGGGCCGGGTCGTGATGCTGCACGAGATGTATAAAGGCCGACTGGAGACTGCAGTGGGACAGAGCGGAGGGTGGGGCCGGGTCGTGATGCTGCACGAGATGTATAAAGGCCGACTGGAGACTGCAGTGGGACAGAGAGAGAAATTTATGGGCAGCTCACCGACACTTTTGTGTGTTTGTCTTTTTGTTTAGTTCTTCATTTATCTATTTTTATATTGTCAAGCCGGTTCTCGCCGCCTCCTTTCCCTTAATCTCTTTACAAAAATATACACATATTTAAGAAAAGTCAGGGTCCTATGGTTATATGGGATTAAAGTTATTACATAGCAAAATTTTAAAAAGGTAAAAATGACTGCCTTGGTAGTTCTAGTGTTAAAGAACCTACAAAAGTACATACACTTAGGTTGAAGTAATAAAAAATAAAAAAACATTTTACCATTACACATATTTACTATTAGCAAACTATAGTTTTGGCAAGTCATTGATGACATCTACTTTGTGCATGACAGGAGTCAATTTTCCAAGAATTGTTTACAGACAGATTGTTTCACTTTTAATTGACTATATCACAATTCCAGTTAAAAGTTACATACACCAAGTTAACTGTGCCTTTAAGCAGCTTGGAAAATTCCAGAAAATTATGTTTATACGTTCGTACTATTGTTTGTACAGATGAATATGGTACCTTTAGCATTTGGAAATTGCTGAAATTGAAGGTAGGCCCGAGGAAAAGAAAGCTTCTGATAGAAGGTCTACTGATTTGGAGATGTACCTGTAGATGTATTTTCCTTGGGCCTACCTTCAATTCCAGCAATTTCCAAATGCTAAAAGGTACCACATTCATCTGTACAAACAATAGTACGAACGTATAAACACCACGGTACCAAGCAACCATCATAACGTTCAGGAAGGAGATGCATTCTGTCTCCTAGAGATAAACGTAGTTTGATGCAAAAAGTCCAAATCAATCCCAGAACAACAGCAATGGTCCCTGTAAAGATGCTGGAGGAAACAGGTACACAGGTATCTATATAAAACGAGTCCTGTATTGACATCACCTGAAAGGCTGCTCAGAAAGGAAGAAGCAACTGCTCAAAAACCACCATAAAAAAGCCAGACTACAGTGTGCAAATGTACATGGGGACAAAGATCTTACTTTTTGAAGAAATTACCTCTAGTCTGATGAAACAAAAATGTAACTGTTTAGCCATAATGACCATCGTTATGTTTAGAGACAAAGGGTGAGGCTTGCAAGCCGAAGAACACCATCCCGAAGAACCACCAACCACATGAAGTATGAAGGTTGCAGCATCATGTGGTGGGGGTGCTTTGCTGCAGGAGGGACTGGTGCACTTCACAAAATAGATGGCATCATGAGGAAGGAAAATGAAGTGGATATAATGAAGCAATACCTCAAGAGATCAGCCAAAATGTAATGCTTGGTCACAAATGGGTCTTCCAAATGGACAATGACCCGAAGCATCCTTCCAAATTTGTGCCAAAATGGATTAAGGACAACAAAGTCAAGGTATTGAAGTTGCCATCACAAAGCCCTGACCTCAATTAACAAAAGTTGTGGGCAGACCTGACAAAGTGTGTGCAAACAAGGAGGCCTACAAACCTGACTCAGTTACACCAGTTCTGTATGGAGGAATGGGCCAAAATTCCAACAACTTATTGTAAGAAGCTTGTGGAAGGCTACACAAATTGTTTGATCAAGTTAAACAACTTAAAGGCAATCCCACCAAATACTAACAAAGTGTATGTAAACTTCTGACCCACTGGTAATGTGATGAAAGAAATAAAAGCTGAAATAAATCACTCTCTACTATTATTCTGACATTTCACATTCTTAAAATAAAATAGTGATCCTAACTGACCTAAGACAGGGAATGTTTTCTACGATTAAATGTCAAGAATTGTAAAAAACTGAGCTTAAATGTATTTGGCTAAGGTGTATGTAAAATTCTGAATCATTCCGGTCAACATTTGGGTACCAAAATCCAAGAGACCTCTGAGCGGGGGCAGAGGCAGGCTAAATAAATACAAATTGTGCTGTTGTGATTTAATGTGCTGAGTAACGTCATTTTTCCCACCATGTCTGATATTAAAATCAGTGCGACACACTTTGCAAAAGGCATGGGCCTTGTCGATATGGCTTCGAGATATGAAATTAAATTCTTCCATCCAGCTTTTGTTAAATTTACATGAATATTTTTGTATTGCCGGAGCACCACCTGAGTCTTCTCCTCATCTACCAGTGATGCTTGATTCAACTTCCCACGTCTACCACCTGCCCAGATCAACAGCGCAACTGGGTTGTGGGTTGCCAGTTTGAGGTCACAAATGGGTTAAATTTGTATGATGTGTCGATTGTGTGAGTAGGATGCATTTCATACAAGATCTGGCAACTGGACAACCGTGGAATAATATTTTGATGTGATTATTCATATAACGAGGTTTGGACCATACAAATTACGGGGGTTTCCCCGGAGAAATATCAAAATGGGAAGGGGTCGGGAGACAGTTGTAAAATACGGGAGACTCCTGGAAAAAAGTGTTGACAGGTATGTTCTGAATTCAACTGTAGAAAAACAGTGCAGACACATGTGTAGAACAACCAAATATTTTGGTATTCGTATAGTGTCGTGTCAAACGGTTAACCGAATGTCGGCTATCCGTGAACATCGCTATTAGTTAGCTTGAAAAAATAAACTCTAGAGAAGAAAATATTTTAAATACCATTACTGTCAGAGATGCGACAATAGATGCAAAGTAGATACAACTAATTTCAGAGTATTTTAGCTGGTGGAAGCGCGAACTCCACAAAACGCAACGGAAACTAACACTAACTATTTTGTGAAGTAAACTTCGTTTTTAGGTTCTCAAGTAGCCTAAAATTTCAAGTAAACAATCAATAATAAAGAAACAAATTACATAGATTGAATGTTACCATTCACTTTTTTTTCTAAACAATTAAAGTAAATCGTGACTGAAACTAACATTCTACCTAACATATAAAAAAAACATACCTGAAGGAATAAAATCATCATCTTCATCTTCATCAGTCTGTTGTTCCTCTGTTGTGTTTTCTTCTTTTATCTCCTGCTTCACTTCAATCTTCACTGGTGTCTGCAGCATCTGCTGTTCTCCAGCATGAATCACATCCACCTGCTCTCTCATGATGAACATCTGAACACAAAAACATCATCATTATAATGGACTGACATTCATCAAACTCTAAAACATTATTATTTATATATATAAGATTATACACAAGAACAGATGTATTGAATAAATTACATTTATTTTGGGGGCCTACAAGAATAAGTTTACATGCTTTAAATGTTCAAAAAAAAATTTTTCTCACACTGTACAAAGCCTAGTCTGTTGTGATTGGTCAATCGTGTAGAACAACGAGTTTAAGCTCACAAGTCTTACTGAGCAGCTGTAAACACTATTGTAACTATGGCAACAGTGCTGTCGGTTTATGCCGCAGCCGTTTGAGTCCGATAATGAAAGTTTGGAAGAACAAACTGATCGACCCGAACCACCTTCACAAACTCGAGCAGGACATTTCACAGAGGTAAGTTTTACTTTTGTAGCTTTCTTACAAGTACACTGTCGATATTGTGACCTGACAAAGATTCAAGTAAAAGACATGTAGTGCATCAAAATTAGTCATCTTTAGCTGGAATGAGTGTAGCCGAACCTTTTTCACCCGAGATATGAACGAAGAACAGAGGCTGCCTTTGAAAGTCCAAGCAAAGAGGTTTTGCTTTTGCAGTGAAGAAAACAGCATCTTCTCGACATGGTGACAACACTGACAACTCATCATTGGCTATAACTACATTTGTTTGAGGGCGGGAATTATGCAAATGTGTTACATAGTGACGTAGATACTTCACAGAAGAAATGGCTGGACTACAAACAGCCCGTTTCTTGTAGTTGTTGAGCAGTGTTGTCTGTAGGAGAGAATAACTCCCTTTTGTAACTTTACTGACCTTTTACATGCACAAAGAGCTATATTACACACTAAAGGAAATGTAAAATCCCCCGGGTATGTTCAAAAATTCTGTTTTTTTGTTGTTGTGAATATATGAGTTAATTAGACACAATTTTACAGGTATGAATCTTTAACACAAATATGTTTAAATGACAGTTTCGGGTTATTGTTACAGTGAGATTGCTCCTCACTGTTAGGAAAGAATGATGCTGTTATTAAAACACATTAAAGAGCAAAAACCTCTGACATTTCCAGCGGACTTTATTTAATAATAGGATCAAACGGGCAGATTCAATTCATATCAAAATGAAAATGTATATCTGCCAACACGAGAATCTTAATTTAAAGTGCTTGAGTTTAGCCACAGACAGACATAAAGTGTAAATAATCTACTGGTTCTCAACTGTTTTGTTGTTTTTCTCACCGTAACAAAACAAACTACATCAGACGATAATGAGCTTCTTTTAAAGTCATTAAAACACCAAAGAGATCAAAACAACACGCACAGAAAAATCTAAATCTGTCAATGTAAAACACACAAAACACGTACCGATTTTAGCGCTCAAACGGTGCTGTGGATCTCAGGTCTTCTTCTTCTTCTTGTGTTTTCTGCAACTTCTGGTGAATTTCCGCCTCCTGCTGGACTGG